>NC_064565.1:63568588-63738588 GCF_937001465.1 Orcinus orca
GGGACATATTCCATTGTGGTATTTAAGGAAAAATGAGAGAGTGCATCGTACCGCCTTCTCCCTCACTCCATCACTCCTGTTCTTTGCCATCTACCATTCCTAAGGCAAGAAGCATGAGCCGTTCCACCTAAACTAGGTAGGCAGCCTGGTTACATGTGTGCATTATTTAATGTATGAAGTTATCCTACCCATTGCAAATTTTAAAGTTAGCAAACGCAGTTCCTGATCCTCTTTGTACAATGTACTGAAACGGCCTCAATTTAGCCTACTTCAGGAAAATCCACTGGAGGTCCAGGAAGAAAAGCCCAAATTACAGTGCATCCAAATCAAATTCTGACTAGTTCACAAAAGTACCATTGCCTGAAATGATGCTCAAACTGAATAATCATATCACACTCCACCCTGCAAATGTCATTTTTAAAAGAAAGGCAAATATTCATCTATGATAAAGATGTAATTAAGGATATCAGTCAGTGTATTTTACCCAATATCCTCTTCATGAGACATCTTTTAGGTCCCAGCACAAAGAATAGCTGTGTGGGGAAATTGGTTTTGCTTTTTCTTATAGATATCATGAATTACATAGCCTATCAAATTTTTTCTCTTCTCACTAGCAGCAGGAAAGCTCAAAGTCAGATTGGAAATACTAAATATTGTCTCTAGGAAGTATTTAGGTATTTGTAATAAGCACTTTGGAATTAGCCTCATTCCTGGTTCCATTTTATTTCCAACAATTTCTCTTTCTCACAGAGAGTAACTTTTAAAATTTACTTCTAATGTATGTTACCTGGATATATTTAGGTACCAAAGAAGCTACCTTAAATCCTTTATGGAACAAGATGGCAGAACAGGGAGAGAGAGAGGCTAATAAAGAAAGAAATAGTATGGATAGAGGAAGTGACATCTCCTTCCTGGAGGGTTCTATAAACAAGACAATCTTCATGACCCCAGTGGCTTTAGCCAGACAAACTAGAGCCAGGCTAATAGGCCAATGCTGTTCAGGTCACGTACCAGCAACTCTTACTCTGTTCCTAGTGGTTCAGCAGTTTCTAGTTATTGATTTCCCAAATGACAAGATCAGTTGTGGGACCTGTTCTCATTCACAAAACTGTCCACGGAAACAGGCAAAGCCACATGACCAGAAATAACAAAGAGCTAACATTGGTGGACAAAAAGGTAGGGAGTTGATGCTAAGGGATGAAAATTGGAAAAGACTGAAAATTGTTTTCGAAAACTGTCATCATCAAATGAACAGTACTTGTAGATGCTTCATTGCTGATAACAATCACAAGAACACTGGGATTAGATAATTGGGAAAATATCAGGGTGATTACAACTTTGAGGGAAGTTATCTTATTATTTGTGCTCTTTGATATATGACATAATATAATTATAGGCAGGGGCTACACTTCACCAAAATCATCAACTGGTTTAGTCAAGTTAGTCACTCATCAATCAGTACACATTTATTGAGCATTTGTATATGCCAGACTGTGTTAGGAAATAAGGACATAAGATGGATAAATGAATGAGATATTATCCCTACCTTCAGGGCCCTTACACTCTAGCAGGAAACAGACACATTAATAATGACAATATACTGTCTCTACAGAGTATAAATCAAGTGCGAGAAAAGCATGATAGAGGAGTGGGTTCATTCTATCCTAGACTTCGGGGAAGGGAGAATCAGAGAAAGCTTCACAGAGGAGTTGAAATTAACTTGGACCTTAGAAATAAGGAGTCCTCAAGCATCAAACCAAGAAGGAGAAGATCAGGGAGAGGGATGAGCTGGAGCAGAGGCCTAGAGGCATCCAGGACCCAGAGGGTTGAAGGATAGCCTGGCGTTTGGGGTGACTGAAGCTTAAGTAGGGATTGGGAAGCACTTTACATGCCTGTGCCATGTGTGTGATTTGGCCTTTATCCTGTGCATGGTGAGGAGGCACTGGAGAATCTTAAGCAGAGAAATGACATAATTAGAATTAAAAATTTTAAAGATAACTGATAGTGATACAGGGAATGAATAGTTGGAAATAAAATGTTATGGGATCAGATGTCGTTTATGACCATCTCAGTTCCAGGAATACGAAATTTGGAGTTATCAGAATGTGGGTATACGCTATAGCTAAAACCATGGGGATGATTGAGTTCACCAGTAAAAAAAAAGTATAAAGAAGCAAGAAAAGGGCCAACAGCAGTGTCGACCACTAATAGTGGGTGGGGCAGAGGAAGGCCGGCCATTGAAGGGGACTGAGAAAGGAGGCCAGAACTAGCAGTGATCTTGAATAAGGAAAGTGAATTTGCCGAAGGACCAGTTGGGGGTGGAGTGCCTAGTGTCAACAGTGCCTAGTGGAGTGGGGCAGTAGAGAAAGGCCATTGAGCTGGACATTAGCTGAACATCTGTGACTTTTGAAAGGGTAGTTGCAGTAAATGCTGGAGATAGAAGCCAGACTGTGGAGTTAAAGTGGAGGCATCAGGAATAGACTTTTCTTTTTCAGCTACTTGGCTGGGAAGAGGAAGGAATGAGGTAAGTGTAAGAGAGGTGGGATGTAGGAAAGATTCTTTGGGGATGTCAAAAGCCTGAGTCTCTGGGCTAATAGGAAACTGCTAGTGAAGAAGAGATGCTGGAGGGGAAGAGAGAGTGAGGAGAGAATTGGAAAGAGAAAAACAGGTGATAGGAAGTCTTCAGTTGGAGGCTGGGAGATGTAATCAGATGAAAGGATCAGCTCTGGAAATCCATCAGGTCACTGGGGGAAAAAAGACCAGTCTAGCAAGTTACTTGACACAGCATGCCTGCATTTTAAAATGTTTCAGGCTGTTCTGTTGGACTTTTGAAGACAAAGCCATGGTGACCTATTTAGAAGCCAGCCAATAGAAATAGTGGCTTAAGATACTGTGGGTTTTTTGTATGTTTTTTGTGGGGTTTTTTTTGCGGTACGTGGGCCTCTCACAGTTGCGGCCTCTCCTGTTGCAGAGCACAGGCTCTGGACGCACAGGCTCAGCGGCGATGGCTCACAGGCCCAGCTGCTCCGCAGCATGTGGGATCTTCCTGGACCGGGGCACGAACCCATGTCCCCTGCATCGGCAGGCGGACTCTCAACCACTGCGCCACCAGGGAAGCTCAGCACATTGTTTTTTAATACTAATGAATACCTAAATAAAATATCCCATGAATGAATACTTGCTATTTGTGGGGTAGAAAAATAAAGGCTTGCCAGCAATGAAACAGAAAGGACACTGGGGCTCCCAGACACACACTCCCAGATCTCATGCCTTTGGATCCTAACCAACACAGGTATTATGTCCTCTGTGTTTATGGACAAGGGACTCAAGCTGGAACTAGAAACAATTCCAAGTTGTTCCCATCTCCATCCAATATGGCACCTCCTCTTGGAACAAAATGACCACCTGAACCATAAAAAGTGCAGACAAGCACTTTTATACAACTTGATATTGTGAATACTTCTGTCCATAATTATTCACAATGCAGGGCACCTAGGACAACGGCTATCCTCAGTTGTAATTCACAGTTCCAAAACAGGCATCTGGTGTGATACTAAATGAAGTAAGTCAGAGAAAGACAAATATCATATGATATCGCTTATATGCAGAATCTAAAAAAATGATACAAATAAACTTATTTACAAACAGCCTCGCAAACTTAGAGAATGAATTTATGGTTACCGGGGGGAAGGATGGGGGGAGGGATAGATTGGGAGTCTGGGATTGACATGTATGCACTGCTATATTTAAAATAGATAACCAACAAGGACTTACTGTATAGCACAGGGAACTCTGCTCAATATTCTGTAATAACCTAAATGGGAAAAGAATTTGAAAAAGAATTAAAAAATAAAAAACAAAAACAAAACAGGCAGCTGGTCTTTTTCCAAAAACTGTTTGCTACTTTTTAATCTTATCACTGACACCTACTAGGAAATAGCATAAATCCCACATATTTCTTCTTCCAGTTTGCAAATGTTCTTTTGGCTTCTTAAGATTATTTGGCTTCTCTATGGTTAACAGTTTGAGTTAAATTAAAAGCTAATGGAATCAGGAATCAATTCCCAATTTATCTTATGATGGAATAAATACTTTAATAGGCTCAGTTTTTACCAAGAATGTGATAACAACGTTTAAAATTAAGTATAAGAATTTAGGAAATAAAAGGACTCTTTCCTGGCTATAAGGCACAAAGCTATGTTTAAAAATATATTAAGCTGGGGCTTCCCTGGTGGTGCAGTGGTTGAGAGTCCGCCTGCTGATGCAGGGGAGACGGGTTCGTGCCCCGGTCCGGGAAGATCCCACATGCCGCGGAGCGGCTAGGCCCGTGAGCCATGGCCAAAATATATTAAGCTGATTCTTGGAAAGCCAGGGTTGACTACATATAGTCTACCCATAAGCAAAGAGGTACATTTATTTGACTACACCGTTTCCTTATGCAACTATAAGAACAAAATCTCTATGTCTTGTGTATTTTTAGGTAAACCAACATGTACGATACTCAACAGTGCTATGTGACTGGGGAAAGTGTGTTAAGAGATTGCAGAGACCTGGCTGCCTGACTCCAAATACAGCATTTGAACTGCGATTTGAAGGGTTGGTAGGATTTCAATAAGACAAGAATTGAAGGAAGAAATGCCAGGAAGAATGGCAGAGGCAACACCAACAACAGAAAATTGAAATGTGCATGTTTTTAGTAATCCCACCAAAAAGTGTTCTTCTCTCATCTGCTAAACTCTAAAATAATGGAAATGAAACAGTCCATACTCTCAAAGTTCTCATGGGACATGGAAAGAGCAGCATCAGCAACCCCACAATAGTGTGTCCGTGTTTTCTGCCTTTAGGACACTTTGAGCAACCAGAGGAGAGAAGCTGGAGTTTTAGCTCAGTTAGAGGTTTGCATGTTGAGAGAGTAGGAAAAGGGCCATCCCAGCAGAAGGAGCAGCACATGCAAAGACACACAAACCATTCTTCCCTGTTGTTTCTTTTTCTAATTATGTAAGTATGAGAAGAAGAATAATAACATCTAACTCTTTACACTCAACTATTTGTCAGGTACAGATATTGAAACCTCATTGAATCTTTAGATATCCTTCGGATGAAGGTACCATCTCCATTTAACAGATGAGGAAATTGAGATACAGGGGGTTAAGTATCTTGTCCAAGGTCACAGAGCCAGAAGGGAGGATTTCAACGCAGGGTGTCTGGCTCCAGAGCCCACATCCTCAACTGCAGTGTCACCACAGATAGCCCATGTGGTGAGGTCAAGGAAATGTGGGAGATTTACTCTTACCAATTCTATAGTCGGAACAGCTATATTTTTCAAGCCCTAAAAGTTATCCAGCAGGCAGCCAGTTTCAAACATGCATTGAGCCCTCAGAACATTCTACTTGAGATACTTCCACCTGTGTCCCTGGGGCTCTTATAGTTTAGGCTGGAAATTGTGATGGACTGCTATCATGTTTTCTGCTCCAAACCTCCCTTGTCTTGAGAACTTGTCTCCCCACCCCCTTTCTTTTCAACCATGTGATCCCAGTGGGGGCTGCCATGATCTTACATGAGATTTTTAGCTACCACTGATGGATCTAGAGGTGTGCCTATCTGGTCTTGACTGAACTAAAACTGAGAAGTGGGAGTTGGCCAATCTAGTGCCCGGAGCCGTGAGATACAAGACTTGGCATCATCGGCCATGTGTTCTCAGCCACGTGATCTACAGCGGTTGAGGGCAAAACCAACAGGCAGAAAGAAACACAGCTGAGAGTTGGAGAGAGCAGGAATTCTGAGGGCATTTGAATGTCCAGATCCTATTTTCCCTAAGGTCTAGCCACGTATCCCCCCGACCTGAATTTAGGTCATATAAGATAAAACTGTAGCCTTCCAAAACACTCACCTCTTTCTTAAACCAGCAGGAATTCTGCCACTTGCAATCAAAAAGGTCCTGAATAACACAAGCATAAAGAATTAATTTCCATAAAAATACTCAGAAACTCTTTATAAACAACCTGCAAGCAAGGGCTGCTGTATCACTATGTAAAATATCATTGACATATACATAGTGGAAAAAGTTTGACCAAGGGACACTTTCTTAAAGGTAGAGATTGGCAACAGATAACTTAGTTCATGCCGTCAAGTGATTCAGCTTCACCCACACTTATCGAGACCATCCCTCTTCTCTGACGCCAGAAATTTTAGGGCTAGGGGATCCTATGTGCTTTAAAACATGGCACCTCCCAACAGTTTCCCGAGTACACAAAGAATCTGGAAGAGATGCATTTCTAAGTCAAATGGTACACAAGTTATGACTCCACAGTAAAGCAACTGATTTTTAAATAAATATACCAGAGTCTAAAGCCCAAATGTGTGCTTTTTCATTTAAAGCCATCAACCTAGGACCACACACTTGGTCTCTGAGGCTGCCATGTCTCAAAGCAGCATTGGAACTCCATTTGGGGGATGGCCTTCACAGCTTACCACCTATGCTCTAAATATTCTTTTTTTTTTTTACTTATTTATTTATTTTTGGCTGTGTTGGGTCTTCGTTGCTGCACGCAGGCTTTCTCTAGTTGCGGCGAGCAGGGGCTATTCTTTGTTGTGATGTGCAGGCTTCTCATTGCAGTGGCTTCTCTTGTTGCAGAGCACGGGCTCTAGGGCGCACGGGCTTCAGTAGTTGTGGCGCACGGCTTAGTTGCTCCACGGCATGTGGGATCTTCCCGGACCAGGGCTCGAACCCGTGTCTCCTACATTGGCAGGCGGATTCTTAACCACTGTGCCACCAGGGAAGTCCCTCTAAATATTCTTAATGGTACCAAATATTTATCATTGGAGGCAGGTCTAGTCCTTTGGAATGAGCCAAAATATTTGGAGCCAAGGTTATTGATTAAGATGAGTAATCCAGCTTAGAAAACTACTTGGCATCAGAAATAACACTTGAATATAAATATGGAGATAGATTTTTTCATTCATTATTGACAAACTGCTTCTGACAAGTGATTTTGCTCAGTTATATACTGTTATAATTTTATAATATAGTTTAACTGCAAAATAAAATTTTAAAATCTCACTTTTACGGTTTATCTAATCAGATTCATAAATGAGAAGGAAAAATCTCCTCCCCCTAAGCCCAAGATCTGACAAGAGATGTGTCACCAAAAGTGTTTGGATGTATTCTGCAAACTTGTTTTAAAAAGAAGATTACTTTGGATTTTACAGAATCTTCCATTCCAACCTCAACAATACTGAATTATCTGGACTATCATCAAGCCCAAGGGGGACATTTATTACCTTGGGGGATGAGAAGGGACAATTCTTCACTCTAAATTCTTCCCCTCTAAATGTGATAATTTTCTCTTTGAAAAATATAGCAGTTAAGATATATTTTTTTCATATTTTGCCTTTTAAAAAGTTTCCTTCCTCTATAAGTTATTCTTTTGCCTACCCTATGAGGCCACTGAGTCTACTGAGAACTCCCCTAATGGTCCGGGAGACAAAGATCCTGGAGGATTGTCTTCATACTTCCAAAATCTTCCTTTTTTTATATATTCTCTGTGTTATAGATCACAAGGGTTACAAAGCAATCTCTCCCATTTCCCAGAAAATAAATACATCTGATTTGGAAATTCTTACATCAGCAAGATTCTATATTATTTGTACCAGTTATTTCTTAAACAAATAAATAAAACCCCAGAAAATCTTTTTAAAACATCATTTCAAACAATACAAATAGAAATGTGACATGCATGGCATGGCTGTCCATTTTACTTGCACTGTTTTACTGTTTCATATTCTGAGCAAACAGAGAGGCTATTTTCCCCCAAGGGTTCAGGAGGGCATACGATTTCATTTCTTCAGAAAATTGTTTCTCAAGATTTCAATCTTCTTCGCTGGAGATGACAAAACATAATATCAGAAACACTTAGGCTTTTTATCTACTATATTTTCAAAGAATAAATAAAAGCTCAGTATATGCTTAATTCAGGTAGATTCAAACTTAGGAATAAATCACATACATATTGCAAAATAGCTTTATAATGTAAGAACATTTTAATTTTAAAATGTTTAAGAGAAGCTCAATAGAAAAACTAAGCCCTTTAAAAATATTTTGCATTGTCACTCTTATTTTACTCAGGTAGCATTCTATTTTCTAAATCTTGGGGTTAATGAGATAAGAAATAAAAAATTAAATTGGATTTTTAGAAAAAGAGATTCAAATGGGCAGCATTCAGCTAAAGCTTCTTTTTCCTTTTTCTTTTTCTAATAGTGGTGAGCACTATTTTGGTTTTCAACCTCATTACACTTCTATTCATAGAGCATGGTATAAAAACTTTAAGCCTCAAATGTTTTAAATAAAACAAATCATGCATCAATGAAAAGAAGACCATAATGGCTTTTTTTTTGTAGCTTGCCTAGTGCAGTTCGCAGCTGGTCTCACAGCATTAGCTAAAGAATTCCCATTAGTATTAATATGCTCTTAAGTTCTAACTGTCCTATCATTTAAGCAATAATTTGAGGATCAATTCAATTTCATGGGAATTTCACTATGCCAGGCCAGCCCTGTGGCTTTGTGCACAGAGAAATTTAGTTGTTGAGACACTGAAGTTTTCACAGTCTTTTGTGGAATAATTGAACACATACACACCCAACAGACACATGTCATTAAACTAACATCTTGGATGAAACCAGTCATCAAATAAAGGTAGCTTCTGTGGTATGGATGCCCATCAGCTCCACACCTTTCTTCCCCTGGATCCTAGCTTGTCTGCAGACACCATAGAGAATAGGTCATCCAGGAGAATATCAGGGTTGGTCCCTGAAGAGATTTAAGAGACACTTAAGGAATACTTGAGTCCCTATTCTGTCCTGTTGCTGTCTTGGCTTAAGGCATTGCCTCTAGAAGGTCTCTGATAAGACAACAATTTCTGATCTGGGAGAGTTAACAGGAACTCATTAGCAGGGTTCCCTACATGTAGCAAGAATATATGCTTGCTCATTGAATTGAAATAGCACCCATGAGATCACGTCCATGTAATCTGCCCAATCAGTAACGAGCAAAAGCACTGCAGGACAGAGCAAGTCCTGAGTGCTGTGTGGGGGGCAGAGAAGAGAGCAGAAAATAAAACACCCACCTGAAAATACAGAATTCTTATGTAACTGAAAAAGGTTTAGAAAGAGGCTTCATTGTATACTGAACAAACTATATTCTTGACACAAAAATTATTTTTACTGGTTGTGGGAAAGTTCAGAGAAGTCACCACTATAAGCTTAGGCAGCATTTTATATCTCATTCACTCTAAGTAGAAGAGGTTGAGGAATAAGAACATTGCACCAAGACTGATAGGTTGTGAGACTTCTGAACTTTGACACTAATAAACCCACAAAAACTTCAGCAAGTCTCCTAGCTGATCTTGGAACTTCCTCCTGTTACGTTCTTTATGGATAATCCTGCTCCAACCTTAGTTTAGTTTCCTAGGACAAACCCTGAATATGATCAGTTATAAGAGTCATGCAACATGCATTAAGAAAATGAAATACAAGCTCTTCTACCATAAGATATATATGTGTTTCAAATGATACTTGCATTCTGCAAAATCACAGGATTTATAGGGAAAAAAAAGTAGCAAACCACTCAAAACTTAAGCAACTTTATAATGAAAACGCCAACACAGAGAATAATAAACCTAATAAAAATATTTTCAGGTTTTTTTAAAAAGTCGTTAACTTACTAATTTAAAAGACTACTGCAAACACAGGAATTTTTACCTTTTTTGTTGTTGTTATTGTACGCGGGCCTCTCACTGTTGTGGCCTCTCCCGTTGCGGAGCACAGGCTCCGGACGCGCAGGCTCAGTGGCCATGGCTCACGGGCCCAGCCGCTCCGCGGCATGTGGGATCTTCCCAGATCAGGGAACGAACTCGTGTCCCCTGCATCGGCAGGCAGATTCTCAACCACTGCGCCACCAGGGAAGCCCTAATTTTTACTTTAAAAAAAAGATGTATATTTCACCACAATAAAAAGAGAGAGAGAGAGGGAGAGGGAGAGAAGACAGCTTGATGGAAGGGATGAAATGAAAGATAGAGGCTACTGATTTGAGAAGACAAGTTCCAAATACCCAAAGATCAGAGAGAACCACACACTCAGCACTTCTAAGACAAAGCACATGGCCACACTGTTCACAGGTTGGTCTTCTCTTTAACTTAGTTTGGCTATAGCTTCTATATTCTGTGTTCTTCTAGCTTGCTGCATTCAGCTGCTGTTGTTTGCTGATGCAAAACATTAATGATCTGAGGAAAATCATGTAAGACCAACATGACTTCTGAGTTATACTGGCCTCATTCTCCTAATTACCAGTTGCATAAGAGCTAATTCCTGTTACAGAAACATGCTACAGACTCCCCTGGAAAAGCTGTCATCCAAGTGTTGACATGGTATTTTCTGAGAACATAGAAGACATCTGAGAATCCTATGCATTACTTCTTTATCCATCTAGAGGCAGAAGCCTGAACCAAATAACCTCCAAGCCCCATCTAGCTCTTCCATTTTAGGAATATTCAATTTTGGAGGCACAAGAGCAATTTAATTTTTTTTATGATACATAAACGACAATAACAGTAGATGAAATAGATGTGGATGACAATAAATGTAGATACTAATTGGTAGGAGACCATTGCCCAATACCTTACGTGGAAGAGGAATTTTTCATAGTGTAATGATTTTGAAATTCCAACGTAACAAGGGAGCTTAGTCAAATGAGAGGACAGTTAATCAAGTCAGCCATCAGGGGTACCCATGCTTTGGGGAAACAAGTGTCCAAGGTCTATCAGGGTTTTAGATCCAGGAAGGATCACTTTGTTTATAGCCCTTTGAAGACACACGTGGAAATCAAAATTTCCACTCTTTGAGATTATTCAACTAATGCATGACCAACAGTCTATACTCTAATCTGTTGCTTTTCACCAAAAGGATTTATCCAGGCCTCTTTTCTTTTTTTTTTTTTAAGTCTTAATTTCAGAGTTTTATTGTATTGCACTAAAGGAATAGCAGGACGGTTATACAATGTTCTCTCTCATTCAGTTTTGAAAATCTAAAGTAGTTGCAAACTCTTAAGAATATCTTCACCACCAGATTAGAACGCTAAGTATAATAACCAATTTCTTAATAAGTGATGTCTTACAAATCAAAACACATTTAAAATAGCTTTCAATGCATTCTTCACAAGTAAGTCAGCATATATTTTTGTATCATGTTCACTTATGCTTAAGAATTAAAGCAAGTATATTACTCTGGTGGAAATACGGGAAATCTCTCATTCATGCAATATACAGGGATAATATTTCAAGTCAAAGGGCAAAAAATCCCACTCATTTTTTTAATGCATCCATATATAATCACCTACATGATAGACGAGGAAACCCATGAAGTTTCCACAGGTCAGATATATATTTTTAATTCATCAGAAGCACCTGATATCTACAGCTAATTTTTAATTAAATGGCATTTCAATAAAACCAAAATGAGCCCTACAACTTCTATAAACAAAAGCTTCCAATGGACTAAGGACAGTCAGTAATTAATGCAGTCATTCAAGGGATTATGGCTGTTCCTTAAGGAGTGCAAGTTCAAACCTGTCAACACCAGAGGTATCATTTCATATTAATTTATACGTCATTCCATTTAAATTCTTTATCCGAGTATAACATATGAAAACAGTCTTTCCACAAGCAAAAAATGTGGAAACATTTAAAAAATAAGGAGACATTTTTTAAAGTAACTGATCAGATTCCATAGGCTACTTTTGGAAAGAGGATCTTGCTGGATAGAATCCCTTCATTTGGTGGCTTTTTGCATGCACTTAACCAGACCAGTTCTTCTGAGTGTTGTTCTAAGAGCTCACCAAAACATAGATCATGCCATATAGGTAGTAAAAAAATGCTAGAAGATGAAAAGCTAATTTGCACCATCCTTCTTTCTGACAATATGCTAGAATATCTGCATTCATGATGGTTGTAGGGTCATAGAGTCCTGGTCCACTCATCACTGGTCTACTCATATACCTCCAAATATGATATGCCAAGAGGGGCATATTGAGACCCAGTGTAACCACTCTGCTGCACAAAGAAACATGACACAGAAGAAAGCGTGGATGAGGTACTCTGGAAGGACAAGAGGATTCAGGGTATTACACTGGTCTATAGGATTCCTGTAATCAGTCTTCAGCTCATCAAATGCTATAATATGCCAAATGGTGGAGAAGATGAGTGCAGCGGTGAGCAGCAGTGCCAGCATGTAGCAGAAGGTCGCGAACTTGAACGCCGTGGCCGGGGCAGGCCTCTTTTCTTTAGGCTCTTCTCGAAGCTAAGCAGCTCACCCTTTTAATCTGCTTATTCAGCACAAAATATGAAACACAAAATAAAAGCAGTGCTTGACTTTCCATAACTGCCTTTTGTTTTAACTTGTTGGCCCCCTTTTGCCCTATTTGAATAGTAGTGTATCTCCTTCACATTCCAGTCTTAATGAGGTTATTTACCTTGCATACCCAATGAGATTATACCTTATATAATAAATTCTCTTCTCTGAGATATATCTGAGAGGGCAGCCTATTTAACTATTAAAAGGATTAACCTTTTAACTGAGAATGATCTTAAGGCTGGACACAATTTTCATGCTGAGCTTTCAATTACTTAAAGATGCCACCACTGCATACAGAGGTGTTTACATTTACATATACTAGTAGATCGGCCTTAAAAATAGCCCCTCGTTAACTTTGCACAATGGCTGGTAAAGAAAGCTCATTTGTTGCTATGTGTGTATTGCTCTTGCTCATGTGTGTTAATGAAATACATGTGAGCTAAAAATGCAAACTGGGAAGTAAATATCTTTTTTTTTTTTTTTTTTTTTTTGCGGTACACGGGCCTCTCACCGTTGTGGCCTCTCCCGTTGCAGAGCACAGGCTCCAGATGCGCAGGCTCAGCGGCCATGGCTCACGGGCCCAGTCGCTCCACGGCATGTGGGATGTTCCCGGACCGGGGCACGAACCCATGTCCCCTGCATCGACAGGTGGACTCTCAACCACTGCACCACTAGGGAAGCCCAAGAACATCATTTTTAATGCATTAGTATTGTTATCAATTATACATGCTAACAAAACACATGGAGGGACAATCCATATGGACCCTTCAAATTTCCTTTTAGCCAATAATTGTTCTTTTCTTCCTCACCCAACTTTTACCATAAGTGATAACATTAATTGCCTTAATTCTTTTCATATTGTCATTCCAGGTGGGGAACAATAGAATTGGCCAGAAGTCTATAAACAGAAAGGGCGTGAGGAAAAGCAAACGGCTTGGGTAATCCACCATTTGGACAATAAGTTTGGCTTTACTTCATCGATTGGGGGATGGGGATGGAGATGAGGGGGGAGGCAGTTGGTGGTTGGGGGTTAGGAAAAATAGGAAAAGAAACAGAGTTACTTACTTAGCTTATCTAGATCATTGCATTCAGGTAATAGTAAAAAGAATTTTCATAAATCTATTTTCCTCCAAAATCCACTTGACTTTTGCATTATGGCACATCTCACTCTCAGATCCTCATAAACATTATAACTTAATCTGATTGATTAAATGTTGTACTGACCTAAAAAGGAACTGTTTATAGTAATGTCCAAGGCACTGGGAGAGCAGCTCTCTTAAGTCAAAACAATTTGGTCTCTATTCTTAGGAAAGGAATAATTGAAAGGAGAATCTCCCCTTGGACATAAACCACCTTGTCCATCTCCCCTGCAAAAGTCCCAGAAAAATCTAGTCTATTTACTAATGTTCTGGGGCTCATGGATTATTTCCGGAGAATTCAAATATTTGTTGATAACCTACCAACTGCTGTGTACTGGGAGTACAGCAGGGAACAAAACTTTCAGAAATTTCTGGCAACATGGATTACTTTCTACAGGGGGAAAGGGTGCAATAAACAAAGATGCAAAATATATGCATGTTAGATGGTGATAATATTGCTATTGAATATTAGTGATAATAGAGAAGTTTTAGACAATTTTAACAGAGGAAAAAAGCAGGAAAGGGAATGGAGGGATATTTTAAGGAAGGTGTTGTCAGGTTAGGTAAGGCAAGTTGATATTTGAGTAAAGACCTGGGGATGGGGGATCCAGCTAAGCAAAAATGTTTAAGGCAGAGGGGCAATTAAGAGAAAAGGCTCTGAGGCAGGAGTATGGCTGGCATGTTAGAGGAAGGCCAAGGAGGCCAGTGAGGGCAAAGAGAGATGGGATAATAAGAACAGGAACATCAAGCAGGGGGTGAGGGTGGATAGTGTAGGACTTTATAAGCCATTGCAATGTCTTGGGCTTTTACTCTAAATAATATGGAGAACTGTGAATCTAAACTATGGACTTAAATGTCTGTCAACAGATGAATGGAAAAAGAAGATGTGATATATACACAATGGAATGTTATCCAAGCATAAAAAAGAAGAAATCCTGCCCTTTACAACAACATGAATGGACTCTGAGGGCATTGTGCTAAGTGAAATAAGCCAGAGAAAGACAAATACTGTATGATATCACTTGTATGTGGAGTCTTAAAAAGATGAACTCAGAGGAATAGAGAGTAGAGTGGTTGTTACCAGGGATTGGGGGGTGGTGGGAGAAATGGGGAGATATTGGTCAAAGGTTACAAACTTCCAGTTATAAGCTTAACAATTTGGGGTATCTAATACACAGCATGGTGGTTGTAGCTAATAATACTGTATCATATACTAGAACATTGCTAAGAGAGTAGATCTTAACTTTCTCACCACAAAGAGAAATGGTAACCATGTGATAGGATGGAGGGGTAGCCAATACTATGGTGGTAACCATTTTACAATTTATAATTATATAAAATCAACACGTTGTACATCTTAAACTTACACAATGTTATGTGTCAATTATATCTCAATTAACCTGGAAAAACCCCCAACAACAACAAGAAGAACAACAAAAGACGAGAAACTATGGGAAGGTTTTTGAGTAGAGGAGTCATCAGACCCTATGAACAGGCTTACTTTGGCTGCTCCTGGGAATGGATTGTGAAGCAAGTGGATGAGTGCCTGTTACAATAACCCAGAGGAGAGATGAGAGGGCCTGCGGTCTGAAAGAAGAACAGACACAGAGCTCAGGTCTGAACAGCAAGGAGTGAGATTAGAGACTGCTCACAGAGACAGCCAACATCTAGGTTACAAATGAATTTATTTTATAAATTCTAATTCATAAAATTTATGCACTGTGAAATCAATCCATCAGTGAGAACACAACTTAGTGGCCTCCAGTGTTAAAATTTGTTATAAAATACATTGTGTGTACATTCTTTAAAGTCACTACACATCTGCATTAGAAGTTGAGTCAAATGTTCGAGGAATGACAGAAGGACCTGTGGAGTCTAGGGGATCTGTGGAGCACAGCATGAAAACTAGAACTCCCTAGTCTGCTAGGAAAGATGCCATGTCCTGTGAAAACTGACGGAGGTGGCCTCAGAACACTCTTGGAAGGCATCAGGAGAGGTGGGGGCTGTTGAAGTGACTGGAAGCAATGGGACATCCCAGTTCCTCATCACTTTTCTGGGAGGGCCTGAGTCTCACAGCCCTGAACTACTTCCTTACTTGCCTTCCCAAACATCTGGCGATAATGTTTGACAGCAACATGTGTTAGTAGAAGTTTGTGTAGAACGCATGTTCTTTGTGAATAGAGCCATCACAATGCATGAATTACACATAAGAATCAAGAGTCATGAAAACTACATGCAAAAGCCATAAAGGACTAGGAGAAAGGTTGATACCAACCCCAAATTCAATAGAAGAACATGCAAAGTACTGGGGATGCAGGTGCTGGGTGAGCACAGGATGATCACAGAGGAAGGATAGGAGAGGAAGGAAGGGGAGAGGGGCCAGACAAGGCAGCTGACTAGTGTGAGGACCTTTGTGGGGCCAGTGCCTGTAACCAAAGGTTAAGTGGAGAAAGGCAGTTGGTCATCAATGCCTAGACCTCTAGGTAAAGCCCAAGGGCACAGGAGCTGTGGACAGCAGCAGTCCGTACCCTTCCCTCCCTGGCTTCAGATGAAGACTTAGATGCACAAAGAAATCCAAAATCAAGGTTTCTTCATTTCATTCAAAAATCTTAAATTTCAGAGAAGATAAGCACCTATATCAGGGGCACAGTGTCCTGCTAGAAACAATTCCAATTCAACAAACACGCATGGAGAATGTACTGTTTGCCAAGAACTGTTCTAAGTGGAGAGTTGAAGGTACATAAGAGACAATTAGTCCCTCAGTGAAAGTGCAATCCAGGAAGAAATCTGCATCTTTTGTATAAACCAAACCAGCATTTGACATGTACTCAGAAAAGCATTTTGATAGACAAGAAATATTAGATATTTTTCAGTACTTTCAGTAAAAATCTCATTGGAAAGACAAATTTTTTAATGGCACAGAATCAAAGAATTCAGATGTTGGTTTTAGAAATTCACTTAGTACCAAGAATAGAAAGGTAATTTATGTACTGAGCAACTTATAATCACCTTTTCTGCTGTTGTCACAAATCAAGTCAACTCTGTATGGTAGCACAGAAGAGACACAGCTAACAGTGAAAGCGGAAAGGATGCGCACTGCTCCTTACTAAGTAGAGGAGGAGCCAGCAAGCAGTACCATATTCTTTTTTAGCTTCTAAAATAATAGTAACATCTCCAATACTGTTTCACAAAATCTGGGCAACCCAAGGAGTGAGTGTCTTACCAAAGGGACTCTTCAAGATTTCCTTCAGAATATTACTATGGAACATTTTTACAGGATATTTTAATCACTTTAAAGTATATAAAGTAAAGAGAGTATTGCTGGTAAAAAGTCAACTTGAACAAATGGATAAGACTGGAGGTGGTGTGATACAGTGAAACATTTATGGATCAACCTAGGTTCAAATACTGCCCTTCCCAGTTACCAGCTGTGTGACCTTACATGCGTGATTGAATTTCCTGGAACTTCAGTTTCCTTACCTAAAGAACAGAGATAAATAATTTTCTATTTCAAAGAATTCTTCTAATGACACTGTGTATATGTCTTACAGCAGGTTGGGTATATATTAAGTATTTAGTCAACTATGGTTTCCCCAGTAGGAAACCAGCATGTCAGGGGGGCCTCCAGGTACACTAGCCTACATAAATAGACATTTAAAATAACTACCCATAAAGTAAATATTTCTACAAAGTCCTAAATGTATTCTAAATTTACCTATCTAATTTTCTAAATCATGAAATTCATTCTCATCTCTATCACAAATTGCCACAAATTCTCAGTTTGGGAAGCTTGGGTCAGATTTTGCTATGATTGCTATCATATGACAATCCCAGAGCAATCTGCACTAAGATGCATTACTGCATACTGTACTGTGATTATTTCTAAATGTTTATCAGATGCAGATTTAGGAAATTATTTAACTCTCGTCTCGACAACTTGTGAGATTTCCAAAGAAATATATTAAGGGAAGATCAAAGATTATGGTGCTATATTGCATAAAACGAAGCAACTGCTTATTAGAAGACAAAAACCTTTGATTCATTCCTCTTAATTAAAGGAATTAATGAGCTATGTATGCCTATGTGCAAAGAAAGGAAGGTGGAGAAAGTATGTAAATGAACAGGGGCTTTCATAAAAATCTACAGGCTGAGAGTATTTTATTTAAGCTGCTGGAAGAAAAAAATTATCTGAGTTTCTCAGATTCCTTCCTAAGTTTTAAGTCCATATTTTTCATAAAGCATTCATTTCTATTCTTTATTCCAAAGTAACAGAGGTCTCTATATTTTTATTTTTTCATTTATTCATTCATTCATTCATGCCTGCATTGGATCTTCGTTCCTGCGCACAGGCTTTTTCTAGTTGCGGCGAGCAGGGGCTACTCTTCTTTGTGGTGCGCGGGCTTCTCATTGCAGTGGCTTCTCTTGCTGTGGAGCACAGGCTCTAGGTGTGCGAGCTTCACTAGTTGTGGCTCGCAGGCTCTCAAGCGTAGGCTCAGTAGTTGTGGCGCACGGGCTTAGTTGTTCGACGGCATGTGGGATCTTCCTGGACCAGGGCTTGAACCTGTGTCCCCTGCATTGGCAGGCAGATTCTTAACCACTGCACCACCAGGGGAGTCCCTCTATATTTTTACTGCCCAGATAAAGTCGTTTTTTTCTCTGCCTTTTGAAGTTGAACTCTTTCCCAAGACTTTGCATATACGAAAATGTTCTGAATTTGGAAATAACTGAACTATTAATTTGAATTTAGAAATCTTTCTGTAACACAGTGATTTGTTGTAGCTCATTATTCTAGATTTTTAATTTTTTACTTTAAAAATTAGACTTGCTAAAAAGTAATGCACATTCTTGATATTCAAAGTACAGGGGGAAAAGGTGAAAAAACAAAGTAACATGTATACTACAACCCAATTATAATTAGTTAAAATTTCTTATATTTTTATAACATTTGTTATATTATTATATTTTTATAAACTCTTCTCTCTCATATATCCATATATTTGTAGATAGATCTATATTTATATATAGATTTATCTCCACATCCTTGTATATGAGACCAGACTATATATACCATGTAACCTCATATCCACTTTTCTCTTAATATTAAATATTCAGCATTTTCTCACATTATTAAAAATACTTCAAAAATATTTAAATGCATTATTTAAATACTCACCCACTTCTGAGCATTTTGATCATCTATGTTTTCATTATCATAAATAATTCTGTGATGAACTTCATTTTACAATGCAACAGGTTTAGACCTACAAGGCAAATGTACAAACTCAAACTTAAGGTATATTCTGAAGGAGAAATGGAAGAGGAGATACTAGGGGAAGGAGGGAGACCAGGCATTCAAGCGTTCAGTCTGCGTTTGCCTGAGTGTAAGGGAAAAAAACTCATTACCACTTGACAGCTGCTTCGTGGTTTATAAAAGTTAAGGGTTCAAACCTCTTCCCAGTGACCAGATGCCCATGGCTTCAGGTGCTACGGAATGGTCAGTAATTGACTCACGATTTCGATGACAGTTCATGTGAGAGAAGCTAAAGGAGGCAAGTGGGACCCCACACAGACCACCTTGCTCAGACACAGTTTGGTTTAAGAATACAACTGTGTACCTATCAATTTATAAAGCATGTAAGCTAAAAGGACTAAAGACTAAAAGGGAACCTAAGGAAGAGAAAGCAGTTAATGCATTACAATGATAGAATGCAGTGAAATAGCTTCTAAAATTTTTATCATTGTGCTTTAGATTTCTTATATTAAAAACCAAGAGAGAAATAGACAAGTATTGGTGAAAAAAACTAATTTTATGACATCATTGCATGAGCAGAAGTTCCTGGGTTATGGGGAGGGAACAAGTAGGGGGTTGGGGGGAGGGTGGTGAGACTTTTAACATTTATAACATCAAAATCCAGTAAGATACTTTGGGATTCCTTACAATACCCCTACCTTATTTTCAAAATGCAGTCTCACTAATCTCACTAACACTGTCCAGTTTTAAGCAATTCTCCTGTCTAAAAGTGATCACTGATAAAGCTACCAGCAATCTAAAAACACTCAAGACCCACACACTAAACTATAGTTCCTTTTTTATACTAATTTTGCCACTGCTGTGGCCATTGCTGCTTTGTACCTGGCATATAGCTTCTGGCCATGGGGATAATTTGATGGGTTCTTTAATGCCCAAAGAAAAGGTACTTGAGATTCAATTGTGGGTTTTGTTGTTGTTGTTGTTGTTGTTTTGTGGTACGCGGGCCCCTCACTGCTGCGGCCTCTCCCTTTGCGGAGCACAGGCTCTGGACGCGCAGGCCCAGCGGCCATGGCTCACGGGCCCAGCCGCTCCGCGGCACGTGGGACCCTCCCGGACCGGGCACGAACCCGCGTCCCTGCATCGGCAGAGGGACTCTCAACCACTGCGCCACCAGGGAAGCCCGTCAATTGTGTTTTTTTAACATCATTAATTTAAATATTACAGTAATGTTAACTGGTATCTTTGATAGTTAGCTATTCTCCTAGAAGAGAGCTACGAGTTCCTGCTCTACTGACTCATGGTCCCCTTTGAAAATTAGATGAGAGCTATGTATTCTCTTCATGGAAAAATGTGCATGCACACATATAAAATTCTGCAGAAAATTTCCAGAGGTCCTTGGACTCCCTGAATTCCTGTTAGCCTCTATGCCAGAAAGAGAAGAATTTATAGAGAAATAGTAAACAGGCTGAGAGGTGTAAAGGGAGATAAAGGGAGGATGGAAAGTAGACAAGGAAGTTTCCCATTCTAGTCCAGACTTGGCCTAGACTTTCTGTATTTACTTTTCACAGCAGCTCTGTGTACTACATATCATTTTCTATGGTCAAGGAAACCAAGGTTCAGAGAGGTTACCTAACTTCCCCACAAGGTCATACTGCTGGTAAGTGGCAGAGTCAAAATGCAAGCCTGGTCTCCTGACTTTTTAAGTCCCATGTACATTTCACTTAGGACTTACTAAGTCAACTTACTGCATTTTCATCTTGGACTTCCTAAGATAGAACTGACCTATTAGAATAACCACCTAGTAGACTATGAACTCCCTGAGAGTAGGGTCCATGTCTCACTCGTTTTATATCTCCAGTGCCTGACACACAGAAGGCACTCATCAAAGGAGAAATGAATATATAAACACCCTGGGGCAACAATCCCTTAGACAGTGGGAGAAGCTACATGCAGCTGTGTGTGATCACAAAGATCCTTATCATCACTAAATATTCCTTTAGATGACCACTGGGCACAGACTTCAATACATTTTAAACTACAAATGGTAAAACTCTTGTACAGAACCAGCATTTAATCCTTTTGAAAAATAACCTATTTATAAAACACAAAGTAGCTTTACAACAAACCTGCCTATTGTTATCATGTCAACAACATCTTTTGATAGTGAACTATTGCATCTTATGAAAACCAAACTCATGTTGAAAATAAGTGCATAAATTAGGACTGTTTTCAAAAGACACTTAACTTTACAAATGTTATAGTAAGAACTTAAATGTATTTTTGTTGTTTTTGCAATAATTGCTCTGAAGATGAAAACTAAAGCACCATTTCAATGTAGTAAAGGTAATTGCTGCATTTACTGCTCATGTCATGTTGATGTATGACCATGTATCAAAGGTCATCCTTCTGTACTCATACATTATCAAATCTGAAAGCACAATATTTGATTCTGACCAACCTTTAAACTGCCCACAATGTGTGTGAAAAATTGATGAAGTTCTACCTTGGGTTTAAAAAAAAAAAAAATGACCCATGCATGTTTCGGAAGCAGAAAGGTCAAGAAGCCAGTGGCGAGGTTAGATATCAGCACCATGAACCTCGCAGTGTCTTAGCTTATCAGTGAGGTCTAGTACAATGATCACAAGCTAAAATTGCTGTACTAATGAAGACAAAGGTCTAAAAACTTAGCACAGGCCCTCTGATAGAGGGCAGTATCTTGTGTACAATTATGCAGAGATAAGGACATAAATCACCTTTTAAAGACAATAAAACCTATAATGCACAAATTGAATTGTTTACATGTCTATTGGAGACACTGTTAAAAACAGAAGTGTTGGGGCTTTCCTGGTGGTGCAGTGGTTGAGGGTCCGCCTGCCGATGCAGGAGACACGGGTTCGTGACCCGGTTCAGGAGGATCCCACATGCTGCGGAGCGGCTGGGCCGGTGAGCCATGGCCGCTGGGCCAGCGAGTCCGGAGCCTGTGCTCCGCGGCGGAGGAGGTCACGACGGTGAGAGGCCCGCGTGCCGCAAAAAAAAAAAAAAAAAAACAGAAGTGTTGACTGCCATACCTCTTTTTACTCATCTGCAACACAGTAGCCCTGAATTCCACTTCTTCATTAGAAGGCAAGTCATCTGCTCCCCTTCTCCTCTTCCTGCTCCAAACACACAACACTACTGTCCAATTTAGTAGTCCTGTGCCATCCTGACCTAAAAGGAGTGCTGAACATTCATGCTTGCTTCAAACTATTGCTTACAATTGTTTGCTGACAGGAGAAATTGGTCTTATCAGAATCTCCTAAAACCTGAACAGCTGCTGCTCTTGCCTTTGCTGGTTGGGGGAGGGGAGGAGGTGTGGCAGGGTGGGGCATCAGGCAGCAGGGAAGGAAGAATCCCCACTCTTCAGTAAGGATTGTGTTTAAATAAATAAAATGCCATTTAATTCCATCAAGCCCAACTACAGGAGACTGCCTTATTGAAGAGAAGAAAGATCATACAAACATACAAAAAGAATCCAGGTCTTCAAAAACCAAAAGAAAAAAAAATCATTCTGAAAAGAATACACAACGTCCACCCAAAACATGTTTCAAGCATATCAATTTTATTTCAGCCAATTCTCAGGTTAGATTATTTTATAAAATTCACAACATCCTATACTGAAAACTCATGTATTCTTTGGCTGTATGAACACTCATAATTGAGAATACAAATTCACGCCAAAATTTGATTCCTTCTTGTTCCTAGGAAAAGATTTTTTTTTTAAGCATACCACTATAATTTAATAAAATATGTCAACTCTTGGCAGGTAGGCCAAGCCTTTAGAACTCTTGCTATAGACAATAAGGCACAAATAGCCTTTCTCACTTTCAGAAAAAAATAACATAGCTGACTATAATTCATAAAATATACCACACTAATGTAAGTTTTAATTATACTTGCCATGTACTGCAAACTTTGCCTTTAATGATTTTTTGACGAAAGTACTCAATTTTAAGGTCTGAATTCCTATAGCTTATACATTGAAAGAGAAAATATTCTTAACATATATATATGTATATATAGAGTGCGTGTGTGCGTGTGTGTGTGTGTGTCCAGGCTCCACCAATGTCCAAAAAGCAGCAACTTAATCCAGAAAATTCCTAACTTAATGTCAGTTGCAACATTAAATGGTCAGAAATGAGATAATGAATAAAAATAAACATAAAAACAAGGTATTTTTATTTTTAAAAAAAAAAAATTTTGTTTTTTGCGGTACGCGGGCCTCTCACTATCGTGGCCTCTCCCGTTGCGGAGCACAGGCTCCGGACGCGCAGGCTCAGCAGCCATGGCTCACGGGCCCAGCCGCTCCGCGGCATGTGGGATCCTCCCGGACCGGGGCACGAACCCGTGTTCCCTGCATCGGTAGGCGGACTCTCAACCACTGCGCCACCAGGGAAGCCCAAAACAGGGTATTTTTAAAAACCCCATTCCACAGGTAAGTAAAATATGGGATCAGGGGTGGGGGGAGTATAGGGATCTTCAAGAATGGGAGTTTGCTAAAGAACACAAATTATACATACAATTTAGAAATCATACCCAAATAATGGACTCACTTGAGTCAAGGAAGAGCTCTGCCACTGTGGTCCCCCCCAGCACACCAGTTCTTAGGCCTTCTTCAGGTCTGTTCACAGTTATTGAGCATCTGTATCAGGCATTAAGAATTCAAAACAAATGAATCCTCCCCACCCTCAGTGTGCTCACAGTTTCCATTTTCTTATATCTTGAGCCAGTCCTTCTCACTTTCTAGCCCCAATTATTATATTTGTAGGAGTTTCAGAAGGAAGTAGCACACCAACCACTAGTGCTGATCAACTCAGGTCTATCATTTATAGAAACCCACTCTCTAAACGTACATGTAGCAGAGACCATGCCAGGTTTTAGTTTTGTTTTAATTTGTGTTGTTTTGTTTGAAGAGAAAGTGAGAAAATAAAAACTGAGAAAACATGGCCTTTCTTCAGTGTTTACAATCAAGTGAGGGAGGCAAACATCAGGAGACTACAAGTTACACCTGGTATATAAAGTACAATGGGAACAAAAGGCAAGTGACTGCTTAGGAAGGCTGAGGAAATCACTCAGATTACAGACAGGGTTAGTTCTTAAAGAAATGAGAGTTGACGAGAGTAGCGTCATGCAAGATCAGTGCAGGGCATCTCTCAGAGGTATGAAAGACTCACCTGTGGTCAGAGCGCGAGGGAGAATAGTGAGAGACGAGGCCAGAAAAGTGATTTAGATTCTGAAGTCATGCTTACAAGCCACCTAAGGAGTTGGCCATACACAAAGGAGCCTTACAATAATATTTAAAGTCTGTGTTTTAGAAAACTCCAACAGCAATGTGGACAGTGTATTAAAAAAAAAAAAAAGGCAAAAGTGTCAATTGGAATTTTCCTAAATTGCGAGAAACAAGCTTTCTGGCCCTTTCCCTTCTCAATAATTCAAATAATTTGAGATTTGCAAAATTCTTCACACTATAAAATCTGCATTAAGACTGCAGTGGTATTTCCCATTGTGTGCGTGTGTACATGCACGCATACTACCATTCAACAGATAATTTATTATCTCTTCTATACACCAGGCACTAGGAATATAATAAGCAAAACCAGACATGTCCTTGCCTTCAAGGAGTTCATAGTCTGGTGCAAAAGATAATATTATGAAAGAATTTCAAGGGGAGGGTGTGTGTGAGTGGAAAGTCTGACAAGTGTTAGGCTAAGAGAAGATTGCCCTGAAGAAGTAACAACTGAGTTATCACAAAAATGAGAAACCCAGGAGCCTGGGTCTATTTCTTTCAGCTACCAAAGAAAAAGAAGTAGAGGGCTCGTAGGCAGTAACGAAAAGGACAAGACTTAAAGATCCTAGGTTCCAGTTCCATTTAAAATATCCATAAACTAAGTGATTTTGGGAAATTAATTTAATCCCTGCTTGACAGGATTCCATCCTCTCACATAGCTCATAGTCTCACACAGACTGTAAGGGAATGTATATGAAAGTACCCAGAGCACAGTGCCTGACCAAGAATAGGTATTCAAAAAAATGTTCATTTAATTCCCCACTTTCTTTATCCTTCAAAATCAGACTAAGATAGAAATATTTATTTCCACAAAAATAAATGATTTTTCCCACATTTCCTAAATCAAGTGCCAGGGATCTGGTAAAAGGCTTTGGCAGTTGAAGATTTGGCCTATTCTCATATAATCCTGGAATAAGAACTTAAAAAACTAATTTATGAGGGAGATTTTTGAGAACTCTTTTTAATCTTCTCAGAGTGCTTCCAGATTCTATCAGTTGTGTTGCCAAAGAAAAAAGGAAGGCATAAATATCTTTTTAGAAAAAGAAAAATGCATAAAGCAGAAACTCTAGGTTTTAAAAAACATCAAATAATACAGAACTATGTAAGTGGATAGTATTTTCCTCTCCTAAAACTACATGAGTAGTATAAATTAAACTACATATAACAGGACCTTTGAAGGAGAAAGAATGGGAAATTAAATGGAATCTAAGTTTCATACAAAGGCAAACTGATAAAGGTAACTGGAGGGATATCTACTATCCAATAAATGCAACAATTTTTTTAAAGGAATTTTTAAATAGTATTAAAGTAGAAAATGTAGATTAGTTTCTAAGGAGGAAAGAAATTAGACAAATAAATAGTTTATGGATTGATACAATTTAATAAGGTTTAATTCTGTACTCATTTTAATTTTTATTATGATTATATTCTCATAAATGTACTTTTCTATATTTATGTTTATCTTTCCAAACTCAGAGCCTGAATCTGTGGACATTAATCAAAGGAGGTCACCAGCAAACTTGCTAACCAGTCTCATTGGCTTCCATCTTTTTTTATGCATAATAAAGTCAACTGACCAGTGACCATGAACAGAGACTGACTGGGGCTCCTGTTTTTTAGCAGCTGTTCCTCTTCAGCTCTGACCATGTTGTTGTGTGATTATCTCAACTGGTTTTAATCAAGACAGAAACTGAAGCTCTATCACTGAATTGTTTAAAAATAAGACACTAGTTTCTTGTATTAAAATTGTTTGCAGTAACAGCAACAACACAAAATGTTTGTTTTATGTCCACATTTTACTTATTAACTTGGTAGAGTTAATATATTTAGGTCTTTAATAACTTTGAAACAAGTCAAATTACAAATTGTAAGATTTAGCAGATCATTGATTCACAACTATATCTTGGTCTATCTTTACATAGTACTTTTATTATTTTTAATAGCTCTTTGGGAGTTCATAAACTATATCTAAATCCCTTCTATAATTTTTACAATGAATTGAAGTTATACTAGATGACTTACCACATTATTTTTCTTTCAATTTTCTAAAGCAGCTCTGTTCTCCATAATTGTTTCAAAATAGCTACCATAATTCCATAAATTATCCTCATTCTTCGACCCTTCCGCTAACTGATCTGCACACAAGCCAAGAGGTAATACTGTAGAGTAATACTGTAAAGTGGTATAGGAAAAAAAATAAGGAAAAAGTTTTAAGATAGTTAAGTAGTTACTGTCAGCTGGAAATAGAAGTAAACATGTTACATATTTTAAATAATCTTAATCTCTAACACCAATATTGATTGTATATAAATGGTGTGTAAAATGTATAAAAATGGTGGTTTAATATAAAGCATCCTACATTAAGAGCTGAGATCTGAGTTCTGACTTGGCTTAGGTGCTAGCTCTCCCTATGACTTTGTATAAGTCATTTAGTATTTCCAACACTCAGCATACAATATTTAATGAAAAAATCATTATATAATTAGAATCTTTCCCCCCCACCTCATGAAACGGTAGCTCTTCTGATTCAATTATGTTCACCAAACAGTAGTGACTGTGTCTAACGCATACAATGAGAAACACCAATTACAAGAATAAAGGGCAAAGCTTAATAACAATAATTAGCAAAATTTCTAAACTTGGGTTCTAACTGGAACTATTTCAATTGAATTCAACAACTACTTACTGAGTGTCCCCATATCTATTTGAGTGGGAAGATACCCCAGGCAGAGAAAGAGTACCAGGAGACTGGGGGATTAGAGAAAAAAACACTGCATATGCAAACCACAGAAAACGGTATAGCTACATTAAAAGCATGGGGGAACAAGGGGAGAGGAACAGTGGCAGTAGCTGTGGTGAGAAATGCCAGAGTTAACTAGGAGCAAAATTACACAGGCTTTGTGGGCCATATGGTAAGTTTGGACCCCATTCCAAGAACAATGAGGAATAATTAAAGGGTTTAAGCAATGGTATGACATGATTTGTTTTCCAATTGTGAAAACTCTTTCAGGCTACAGTGCACAGAATAGATAGCTGTGGGCAAGACTGGAGATGAGAAAACCAGTTAAGTGACAGTTTTGAGACGAAGGAGGCTTGAATTAGAAGGCAGTACAACAGTAATAAGAAGTAAGACTTCTGAAGTCATTTGCCTGCATTCAAACCCCAGATTTTCCACTTACCAAGCTGCTTACTCCCTACACCTGTTTTCTCATCTATAATCCAGAGGAAAAAATCCTCACAGGATTCTTGCCAAAGAACAAATAAAAATAATACTCATACAACAGTTGGCATGTTGACTGGCACATAGTTAGAATGCAAATGTTTACTATCATTAAGTAATGTTAATGGGATGGAGAAATGAGAATATAACTGAAAGATGTTTAGGATACAGAAACTGACAGTTAAGGTACAGGAAAAAGGGTAAAGGAATGAGTGAACAGATTCTAGTTTCTGGCTTGAATAGTGGCACTATTTGATGAGATAAGAAACACAGAAAGTTTGAAGTGTTTGTTTTTTAATAAATTGATTGAGAAAGACATTCCAACAGGCAGGTGAATATATCGCTCTAAAGTGAAGGAAACAGATCAAGGGTGAAGATCTGAGAATGAGAGAGACAGATGGTAATTAAAATCCATTGGGGTTGACCAGAACCTCTAGAGAGAGAATACATAGAGTGAAGAAATGCTGACAAGGTAAAAAGTATGAAACACCAACATTTAAAGGATGGGCAGGGGAAGAGAAGCCTGCAAAGGACACTGAGAGAATGGGGCCAGAGGAATAAGAACAATAGTGTGAGAAGTCAAAAGCCAAAAGAAAAAAAGTGTTTCAAACTAAAGGAAGTACTCAACAGCGTCAATACTGCCAAGCAGTGGAATAAGTTAAGGACTGAGAGTTTTCACTGGATTTAGCAACAAAGTTACTCATTCACATAATAAATGTGTCAAACATTGTGCTAGGCCCTGGAGAAACAGAGGTAAATAAGAGCCTTGCACACACAGACTCTAAGTCTTGAAGAGATACAGTGAACTAGTAAACAGATAAAATACTTACACATTATGATAATAAAGTAACATGACAGAGTAAAAGGCAGAGGCCAGCTTTAGATGCGGAGCTTAGGAGGGCACCTCTCCGAAGAAAGAACATTTAAGCTGAGACTTAAGATGGTAAAGGGTTTAGCTTGGTCAGAGAACTGAAAGAGGCCCTGAGACTGCAGCATAATGGTAGAAGAGCCAAGGAGAGAGAAGCCAGGTCATGACTGTAGATTATGCTGAGGGTATAGTGAGAAAAAGTTAGATGATGACCTGTTGAGCATTAGTAAGTAGGGAAGTTAAGATCACTCTAACTAACGGCACTTATTAGTTTGCTTTTCCTCATTTATACTAGTCTTAATAATCAGAAATAGGACATTTTACCACTCTTTCAACCATTAGCTGTTTATTAGAATGTCAGGATAAACTTTTCTATTTTAAAGGGTACTATATAATTACAGTATGTTACCTGTTGCATTAATTTACCTTTTAACCTTCTTCCATAGATACTTCTCATAATATCTGCTTAATTCTATCATTAAATTATATTTCTCTGAGGTATTCCTCATTTTCTAGTAATGTACATCAGAATTTGAATGTTTTCTAACAAGTAGACTCAGCAAGGTGTTACTAAAGTGTTATGGGCCAATAACGCACAAAAAATCTGATGGGCTTCATCAAAAAAAAAAAAAAGAGAGACTGTCTATATTCTGTAGTATTATATTCCACAGTTTCAGGTTCCTATTTCCTTAACCTATGCATTTATATACATGTATATGATAAAGAAAAGCTGATGCAGAAAACTTAGGCTTGATTTTGAACAGCTGAATTATATGTGCATATTGTTTTTTCATTTCCTTATCTGCAAGAGGAAGAATTTATAGCCCTTCCATATTTCACAAGGATATCAATAGTATAAAATGCTACCATTTACTTAATATCTATTAATTATCAGGCAGTGAGCTAGGCACACTACATAAATTATTTTTAATTGTCCCCATACCTGAAAAAGTAGGTATTATTCTTCCAATTTTACAGATGAAAAAACAGTCTCAGAGAGATCAGCTGACTTGCCCAAGACTGAAGAGCTGGAATTTAAGCCCAGTCCTGTAATCTTGAAAACTCTGGTCACTATACCATGATGCCTCAGACTATTAACAGATTTAGGTTCCTTAAAAATACCTATCAGATATAAGATATTAAATCATAAGGATGAATTTTTAAATGATAACAAATGGTATTTTATTAAATTTTTAATAAACTGTGTACAACTTAGAAATACTTGCCATATACACCATCCCTATATATTCCTCCCTTTGGCATAACTTGATTTCAATTTTTTTTAATAATAGAGAAGAGGGATAAAAGCAAGAGAGAAAAAATAACAACACTGTACTTAAAGTACAAGTATTACTATTCTGGGTCAAAACAATTTCCCAGTTAATCCTTAATACACATATTAAATCCAATGAACTACTATAATTAACTGCCTATTCTCACAAAACTATGTCTCTCAAAATTAAAAACTACAAATGGCCTAAGGATCTCATGAATCAGAAAAATCTAACCTCTGATTAGAACCTCTAAATGTCACTATTTCTCTGAATTTGAAAGGCAACAAGTCTGAATAAAAAGATCATAATTTGCTCTTAACAGAATCTATTGATTTATTGAATTGTGAGCTTTTCCTCCTAAGACTTTTCAGGTAGCCATGTCAGCCACGAAGATACTGTCTGAAGAAGTCTAGGTATTTAACAAAAAAATTGCTGACACATCATCTTTATTTTCCTTAACAAAATACACAATAGAGCACAAAATTCACTTATAATATCATCATTATTTTACAAATATAAATAATGCTCAAAATTCAAGTACAGTTAAGTGCAGAGATAGTTCCTATATGTTAATATGTAAACATAAGCTAATTATAAATATCAGGTACCTCTGGCCCAGGTGCAAAAAAAGAGACATCAAAAGTAACACTGCACTTGACTGTTCAACTGCATTCTTACTGGGAATTCATACCAATGCCTATATTGTTACTGTAATAACTTTCATAGCTCTTAATATAAATGCCTAAATAGACATTTTACCCCCTGGAAAATATCTCAAGAGTTAAGATTCTATCCATTTTAATGATGTAGTATTAAAAATCTTAATTGAGTTTCATTCCTTAAAACAAACGCTATTAGAACTTATTCCTAACCAAAGTTCTTCCTATGTCAAAATGGATAGTATTTACAGGTCACAAATAAAAAACAAAACTGCTATCATATTTGTTTACATTTAGAATGGAAAAAAATACCTAAAACCTGTCTAAACAGTGTGGGTTTTATACATTAAAAAGGATTTTACTTTACTGATATCACTTGCTTTTAATTTTAATAGCCAGTAGACATAACTTTGACATTGAAATAGCTAGGCAATCTGAAATTCAGATGACATCAAGCATGTCTTTAGAGGGGGAAAATAAAAAGAAAGCACCACCTAAGAAAGCAATAACTGACATCAACAAGACTACAAATATCCAGTTGAAGGCACGTGGAAGCATTTACTACATTGTCGAAGATTCTCCACTTAGTTCAGGATTAGGAATAGCATCAGCTCTGGGAACTGTTGATTTGGCTTTATTCATTGAGGTTTCCTCATTCTCGGTCTCTTCTTGCTTCTCCTCTGGTTTCTCTGTGTCAGATGCTTGTTCAATCACTGGGTCTGTCTGCTCTGTATCCGATATTTTGTCATCTGTCTGCTCTGTACTGTTATCTAGAACGTCTTGTTCTTCTAAAGATTCTGAAAAGATAAAGAGTCAAGACTTTAGGTATACCCAAATGTTAAAACTACTAAATAAGATAAGCACATGCAAACATGGACTAAGAAACAGTAGAATGGTCTAACATTAACCTTAAAATCTTAAAAAATATGCACTTAATTCCCTACAGCATACCATATATGAATTGGTATGAATGAAGGAAAAAAAAATTCGGGGGAAACAAACCCATAAACATACTTTTACCTAAAGACCCATAGTTCATGATATATATGAACTTTCATAATATTTAAGAACTTCAAGATGGATTTGAAAGTTGAATGTCCAAATATATCAAAGTCCCAACAGAATTATGTGCTATAAGACAACATCCCAGCAAAAAAAGCAAATGTATTAACTCCCAGATTATGTTTCCGGAAGGAACTGGTCTCCCTTGCGTCCAGGCAACGCTGTGACCAATGTGTAAATGTGTACCTTTGTGTGTGTGTATGTGGTGTGATTTCCCACACTGATTTACATCTCTATTATCCATGACTGGGGAGGTCTGGATCCACCTTTTCCAAAGGCATGACAAATCTTCCCTCATCCCTCTGCAAGACAAGTCCTCAGGATTTAAACCTCTGGGTCAGAATATGCTACACACCTTGAATGCTAGGGAGAGAAAGGGAAGGGTCTTTTGCCCCTGTCTCCACAGCGGAGGGCAAGTAAGGTCTTGGTTCCTACCTGAAAACTTACTCCCTTCAAACTCTCTTTTGAGTTTCATTAAATTCAAATCTCTTAATAATAATTTAATAATAACAATAATAACAACTTTAATTCTTCAAAGTTTATAGAAAGGGATAGGAAAGGGAATGACAGGAGCAGAAAGCTTCGAGCCACCCAATTTCCAAATCAAAGATAAAAACCTAACTTTGAGGTGTTTCTTTGTTGTGTTTGTGTAATAAACAGCAACTAATATTATTGTTAGGAGAAATATGGTTAAACTACATTGGCTAAGCAAATAAGCCGATTTTCACACCATCACAGAAGATCCCTTGCAATAAACTAAAAATGTTACTGATTCAAAAAATCTGGAGGAAAGGTCAGTCTACACTAGTAAAAAGTTCTAGTTTTGTTCCTTACACAGTACAGGCCAGAATTTTGCTAAATAACATTAATAGTTTTGCAAGGAAATTATGTGCTATACGCACACATATTGACATGGAGATCTTACAAATTCATGGTTTTATCATATCAGTTTTCACAAACTCTATGCCAAGAGTCGAAAAATATTTTTTAAATTATATTTAAAACAGATAATCTTAGACGCGTTTACAGAATTAATTACAATCTCTTTCTCTTTTTTTTTTTGCAGTACGCGGGCCTCTCACTGTTGTGGACTCTCCCGTTGCGGAGCACAGGCTCCGGATGCGCAGGCTCAGCGGCCATGGCTCACGGGCCCAGCCACTCCGCGGCATGTGGGATCCTCCCAGACCGGGGCACGAACCCGTGTCCCCTGCATCGGCAGGCGGACTCTCAACCACTGCGCCACCAGGGAAGCCCTCTCTCTTTTTATATATAGAACAAAAGGCCAAATTTGCATAGGTAGGGACATCCAAGTTAATGAGGTTTTACTGTATGAAAATTTCACATGCTCACAAAAAGTAGTGAGGAATGTTCACATGTCACAAAAATGCTAGTTTTATCTTAAAAGGAACTTAAAATGGCACTGCTGCACCACTTGGAATCTTACAAAAATCCAAAGCAGAAAAGCAGTAGGTCATTTGAGTTGTGTTACTTGAATGTTCCAGCGCTCAAAGAAAAAGCAGAAAGTGAAATGAAACTCTATGGACAGGTACAGATCATTTCTGCTATAAGGGCAAGCAAGCTCTTCAGTGGAAAATTTCAGGAGTCACTAACCATTTGTAATTCTACTTTCACATATTTATCCAGAGTAGAATTTTAAGAGTCATGGTTTTCCATAACTCTCTGGCCATAGAGCAATACTTACTTGCCAAGAACTTTACAAGTGGTTATAATTTAGTAAGCCCTCCAATAAAGTCACATGAAATGAAAAAACAAAAAGCTCAAAGTTCAGGACTCATCAATAAACATGCTTAAGTGAACATAGGCCCACATAGTTTGTCATATTCTGTTTGACAGATTGCCTCAGTACTAAACTTAAAACAGGAGAGGATGGGCTTCCCTGGTGGCGCAGTGGTTGAGAGTCCGCCTGCCGAGGCAGGGGACACAGGTTCGTGCCCCGGTCCGGGAGGATCCCACATGCCGCAGAGAGGCTGGGCCCGTGAGCCATGGCCGCTGAGCCTGTGTGTCCGGAGCCTGTGCTCCGTAGCGGGAGAGGCCACAGCAGTGAGAGGCCCGCGTACCACAAAAAACAAAACAAAACAAAACAAAAAACAGGAGAGGTATCAAAGTTCATGATTTATCGTATTAAAGCTCTGTGATGTAACTATTTTCAGAAACAGATACATCCCCAGTCAAATCCGATTTAATTTAAAAATTCTGGGATCTTAAAGAAGTAGTTAATACAAAGAGAAGAACTATAATACTTAACTTTTTAATGTCTATAGAGGTGAATTCTAAGAAATACCATGTGCTGTCATAATTAGAAAATAGCATTATATACAAAACTTGCTCATCAATACTGCACTGTATTTCAAAAAATATATAGAGGACTAAAAACTGGTGAAATGATGAGTAGGGCTGGAGAACAATCAAAAAGCCTAGTAATGACTACTTTTCTTCCCCCAGGTTAATTTTTAGAAAAGTAATTTTAATAGCAGTTAATACTACAAAAATTTGGTATGTGTCATAGTATCTATAATGCAGCTATCAGCTAGTCTAAATGACATAGATATTCAGTGTCTGGATGCCAATGCCATTTTGTGAGAGGTCATCCCAATAAGCTTGAAGTAAACTAGGTGTGCAAGATTAACAGAGAATTAATTACATATCAGTTTAATAACTAAACCACAGAGCTTTATAACAAGTTTATTAAATATATTCCAAAAGTACTTACTTTATTTCTGTGTGGGGGGGTATAATTTGCCTATTCTAATAAAAACAGTGAATTTTTTCTGTGAAGTTTAAAATAGCTTGGTGGTATAAAATACATTACAGTATATGTCAATATTTGGGCATAAAATACCAAAAGAGAAACCAGCTTTTATGTTCACACTAATAAAACAGGCCTACTCTCTCCCTGTGTAGCACCAGTTAAGACTAAAATTGATGCAAGTTATATGAATGACCTAATTCAATCTGTAAGAAAATTTTAAAAATCACCTTTGATATCTGTAATGCCAAGAAAACAATAGATCACAATGTTATAAAACAAAAATTACCCAAGGGATTTGCTCCTTACCTGACTCCTACCCCTGCCCAACTCCCACCCCAATATCCTTGAGAGAGAAGCTTTTTCCACAAAATTGTAACAACTGGCTTCCACTTGTCTGGGCAAAGCTTCAGTTCAGCTAGACAGAGCTCAAACTCGTAAAACTGAGTGTAACTGTACAGTGAATACCACTGCCTCACCTGTAAACCACACAAATGCAAAAACATCTAAGAAGATCACCTTATCTTTAGGTTTTTATTCTAGCTCTTAAAAGAATAACTTTCTAAGAAAATTAAAGAATGGTCTAGCAAAACAATTTCATATGTCTCCAAAAGAAACACATAACTTCCACAGCAAAATACATGATTCTATTTAGATTATGCCTTCCAAAACCCCTCATATTTTAGTGATTTAGATTCTTACTTCTTATTCCTCTTTACAATAACTTAAAATTTTTTTTTTGCCTTGCTAACACATCAGTACCTACTATATGCATAGACTATAAAACTTACCCAAAGGAAATTGGTTAAATTAAGATGGCCAATTTGTCTTTGAACTCACAGATTTTAAACAAACAGTTTTTGCAAGATTTTTCTGCCTTAAGAAAAATGGCCAACTTATATTTAAGGATCAAAGACATGAATTTCATCCCAAAACTAAACTCAATGGTTCAACGAACAAAATTCAAATAAATGATAACCACCTATGAAAAAACAGCTTATCTTTAACACACAGAATGTTGTGTAATTATTTACCATTGGTGAACAAATCCATTAGATGAGACTTTAGAATGTCATTATTAAGTAACAATGTAAAACTATTAGGTGAAGGTGTTTTAGAAAAAGGAATCAAAAGGCTAAAAGATCTATATGTCTAAAACAAACATGCAAAACCATACTACAGGCAAGTTTACATCTTGAGTAAGCTATACATAGCTAAATATAAATAAAGGTATAAGTTTTTTTGATCTGATAAATACACAGAATTCAATAAAATTTATATTATCAAATAGTTCAATTTCCTAGAGCATCATAATAAGCAATACTAAAAATAGAATTTTCCCTAGTTCAACATAACCTAATGGTAACAGTATATTGCTTAAAAGAAAGGAAGAGTAGAAATCAGATTATCAAGATAAATTTCACCTTATATAAATTTTAATCACTATTTTTGATAGTACTGATTAGATGCCATGAGTTTTATTATTAGCAAGTTATTTCAGGTTGAATAAAAGCTATATTCTACTAAAATAATTACATAAGATCTAGCCAAATATAACTGAACAATGAAAACGATATTAACATTTTTCAAACATGCTAACTCCAAATCACTTTACTAAAATACTAACAGTGTAGAAACCTTGTACTTTAATTATTACCATATCTAACAAAAAGAATGCTATGTATCAGTTATTTTGGAAAATACACTTTTAAAAAAACCAAAACTGATAAACCCACTTTAACATGGCTTAGCAGAGACTCAAATATTACTGTACTATTCATTTCACAGTAAAAGAAACCGAGGAACCAAAAACCAGTTCATTAGTTTGGCATACCACATCTAGTATGCTTTTAGATAAAATGACAATCCTAATATCTTGCTTTCTCTAATAGTCTATTACCAAAGCATCTGTATACACAGTTCTAGAAAAAAATACTAGGAATTCAAATGAGCAATTAATGGGAGGAATTTCTTCTAGGTCTCCTTCTTTGATGAAAACTTTCCAAGGTTTCATATATTGTTGTAAAGAGTGGTCCAAAAATTTCAAAAGCCTTGTGCCTCATTCTAAACGCAAAATCTTCCAGTAGCAGGATCAAGATAAAACTTAATTTCAAAGTCTTGCATCATAAATTGGAAAAAAAAAAAAAAAGGTTTCTTCTATTAACTCTAGATTTATATAAATGGTTGTAGAATATTTTTTGAAAAAAAATTCAGATGGAAGAAAGTTACCTTTTGGTTCCATCTGTAAATTCAGTAATGCGATTTCAAGGAGCTATTTCAATACTTTAAAAATATATAAATATTAAAACAGGAAAGTTTTTCTTTCAGACCTCAAGTTTCTACGTCAAAAGTGTAGCAATCAGCAATCTAAGCCCTTAATCACATTGGCTGTCAGCAGAGAGAGTAGCTGATTGAGATGATATACTCCTTACTTCATAGTTCAATTTAATCATAAAGGTATGCTACCAACGTTCAAATGAATGCAGCTTCATCCGTTCATCAGAAATACTTCCTGTCGTTTACTAATAGAATCCAGCTTGGAATTGATAACTGTATATCAACAGTGTTGAGACAGGAGTCTTCGAAAAAATTTTCAGTTTTCTGGAAAGCCAAAGAAGTAAAAAGGTGCTCATAATAGCCATTTTGATGAATCCAAACAGAAGAATGAAGAAGTTACTACTCTACAGACTATCTTAACCAAATGGAATCTCTTCAGTTTCTAGCACTGTGGAACTATCAGACCCTGCCTCAATGTCTTCACCTATTAACGTTACCTTATTAGGGTTGACTCTGAGCCAATTAGACTTCATTCCGGAGATTTCTGACAGAAAATTAGACATCTGGGGTATTGCTCCTCCTAGATTAGATGAGAAGGAAAGGTATAGCTGGGTGTTGTTTTGCTAACTGTGCATCTTGACCTTAGCAGAAGATATAAAGTATGGGACTCATTATCAAGATATCTATTTTGTTGGCTGTTTTTTCTTTTCTTTTGTCCCAACTATTGGGTTTCAAATATTCACTTTAGCTTTCATAAGCAAGGTTACTCATGGAAAGTACTCCAATTTTTCCTCTAGGCATCTTCAGTACGGAATTCTTTAATTTTCAGTTCCAAGAGGCTTGCAATGGCAAAGCAGATGATTTGCATGTGACAGCATGCAGCTCAGAGCATGACTTAAGCAAAAGAAAAAATCTGATATTGTGTTTGGAGTCGATGTTGCAGACTTGGAGAAGACGAATGCACTGATTCAGTGTTGGAAGTACACAGGCCTCTTGTCATGGCTATCTGTATTCAAATTCATTTTGATATTTGTTAGTAAGCCAAAAGCCAAGCCCAAGTCAACACACATATTTTAGGTCCATTCTTCGAAGTTAAAAAAAAAAAAAAAAAGATACTCAAAGTTTCATACTAAATTTTAGATATGTGAAAATTCACTGCCTCATATATTATTCTCAGTTCAAGCACTTTTTCTACTACTCAGTGATTTTATAAAGAAATCAAATATATATAACTGATAATTTCAAGAAGTTAAAAAGATGCATATTGACTACTACTTAAACTATGTGAACTAAACTTCCCATATGCATTTTTTTTTCTGTACCAGGTAAAGCACCAAAATATCAGGGCCTTTGTCATAATTTTAGCAATCTTCATAATTCAGAGCTGCTTAACAAGCAGCTCCTCACTCAATATTAATAACAAGAAATAGCTGGCCATTAATAGTCAGATTTTCCATCTCATCTTTTCCATTTTTTCATGAAATTTCCTCAAGAATTCCTAAAACAGAATTAAAAGATAAGTTCTAAAACTCAATGAATCTTGATAACTTCAGTTTCTCTAAAATAAGGTTGTTTTGGGCTTCCCTGGTGGCGCAGTGTTGAGAGTCCACCTGCCGATGCAGGGAACACGGGTTCGTGCCCCAGTCTGGGAAGATCCCACATGCCGCGGAGCGGCTGCGCCCGTGAGCCATGGCCGCTGAGCCTGCGCGTCCGGAGCCTGTTGCTCCGCAACGGGAGAGGCCACAACAGAGAGAGGCCCGCGTACCGCAAAAAAAAAAAAAAAAAAAAAAAACGGTAAAATAAGGTTGTTTCACAACAAAGGCATTCATCATCAGTGTTAAATCTTGTGGACCTCAATAAATTGTTTGTTTCAAAGGAACACCAGTCCTATCAACATAGTCTTCCAAAGAATGTAAGGCTGACTTTCCAACCCCAAAGTTTCTGGCTTTCGAGTAACTTCTATTCATTGAAATAGTAGGCACAAACCTATTTTTATCAATGTTAATTACAAAGCTTGTAAGAAATTTACCCTTATGAGTAGTAGTTTCATAATTCTCATAATCTGCTTCATTTAAGTAAATTGAAAACTAATTCCATGAAAACATTACTAGTTAAATGTCCCAACAGTTATTAAAAGAGGTAACTCCATAAATAATATTTACCTAGCTATTTCTAGATGCTGCTTAACACAATATAACCTGTATTTTAAAACTGAAACACATCAGGGGCTTCCCTGGTGGCGCAGTGGTTGAGAGTCCGCCTGCCGATGCAGGGAACACGGGTTCATGCCCCGGTCCGGGAAGATCCCACATGCGGCGGAGCGGCTGGGCCCGTGAGCCATGGCCGCTGAACCTGCACGTCTGGAGCCTGTGTTCCGCAACGGGAGAGGCCACAACAGTGAGAGGCCCGCATACCGCAAAAAAAAGCAAAAAAAACAAAAAAAACTGAAACACATCATACCAGTTGCACAGGAGGCCACAGTATCAGAACAACAGCTGATATACGCATGCTGCGAAATCTGATCCATTCTTGTCTAAAACATTATTAAGAGACAAAACTTTTTAATTAACATATTCATACCTTCACTGATCTGGTTCTCTGATGAAATCACACTTCCTGAGGGCAAGGAACCAACTGTGCTTGAGCCTTCCAAAGTCTGCCCCTTCTCAAAACTAAACTCCGGAAGTCTTGGAGCCTGGGGTCTGGTTTTTCTTGCAGGATTCAAGAAAAAACAGTAGGCACAACGAAAAGCTGCAGAGAATTTAAAAAAACAAAACAAAAATCATAAAACCAAAGAAATTTTAAGGACTAATCAAGTAACTCTCAAGATTACTTTTACAAGCAGTCAAAGAAACCTTCAAAAGTTACTTAGCCCTTGTGAAATTACTCGTGGTTTTAATAATATTATGGCAGGTGTTCTAACCAAAGTTTATTTTAAAGCATACTTTCTAATTATTAGAATTATAATATCAATTTAAAGCAGAAAAGATAATAAATTACATAGCAGGTTAACTAATAGCAAAACAATATTAATAATGATCTAAATGTGTTACAGAAGTTACATTTCTAGTCACCGGAATCATTAGGTATCTTAAAATCCAGAATTTTGCTCACCTGACCCAAAAAATGTAGTATGTCATACTTGAGAAGCATAATTAATTTAGTTCAATATTTTTAAGTACTAGTAGCTGCACATAAAAATATTCTGAGGAGCTTTAAAAAAAATGCTGATTCCTGGACCCCACCCCAGATCAATTAAAGCAGATTATTTGTAGGTGGGACCTGGGCATCACAATTTTTAAAAGCTCTTCATGTGATTCTGATGCACAGTGAAGTTTAAGAACAACTGGCCTAGGGACTTCCCTGACGGTCCAGTAGTTAAGACTCCGTGCTTCCAATGCAGGGGAAGTGGGTTCGATCCCTGGTCGGGGAACTAAGATCTCACATGCCGTACCGCATGGCAAAAAAAAAAAAAAAAAAAAGAACAACTGTATACTGTACGAAGAAAAAAACCTGAGTTGTCTTTCCTACTTTGCTCTGTGTTCTACAATATGCCTGAACAACATATAAAGAGTAGTACCTAAAATAAAATGGCATTACATGGGAATTGGCATAGAATGAAATATTTAAACATTTAAATCTAACTGCCAAATAATTCTTACCAATGTATTCAAATTCTTCTTTCAAAGCCATGCCATTGTGAGAAAAACACTGCTGACATATAAGGGCATACCTACACCAAAAGGAAAAATGAATAGAAAAGTTACAAATGCAGATAAAACCCATGGGAGAGGTTACTTTAGCCATCACAGCTGAAGTACACAGTGCATAGCATTTAATATAGCTAAACATGTCATAGTAGATTAGATATTACTTATAAAACAATAAATAATACTCTTTAAACATGCTAACAGTCAAAATTGCAACTATTTTAAAATATAATTTATACATCAAATTAAAAATAAACTAAGAAACTCTCAAATGAAAATATTCTTACTAAGTAAGCAGAAACATATTTGATAACAGAACACTTAAATTTTAATGGTTTCTAACATATATTCCTGGGGATGACAGACCCCAAATCTGTGGTCAGATTAAGACTGGAAAAGATGAAACCTCTTAGAGATTCACAGTGAGTATTATTAAAACCTCTGAGATGTCTTGTAGTAAAGAAATTAATTTAATCTTGTTTAGTCCAGTCCAAAGGTTAATTTCTATACATCATGATTCCTCTATCTATCCCAGTTACACTTAAACATCTTCTGCATTTTCTACTTATGTAATCTCTCTGTTCTCTGCATATGTACTTAACAAATACTTGGCCCTATCAAACAACATTCTATCTGTTTTGAATAACATATAATTTTTTACATTAACATTAAATTCTAGTCCCTTTATTAAAACGATAATATTAACCAATAACCTTGTCAAATATCTACTCAAAGAATATCCTAAGAATTACTTACAAGTCTATACTATGACAATTGCTCTGCTCACATCATACCTATAATCCTACAGTTATTATAAGGATTAATTAAGATAATACCTGGAAAAGCATTTTGGAACTGTAAGTGCCAAATACATGAAATTATCCTCACTGTTATTAAAATTATCACCATCAAGTCCAGTACTCACAATTGTAAAACTCCATTTCTTACAACCTACCAACTTTTCACTATGCTCTTTTCACATGCTCTTCAAGTTCAAAAGAGTCAATGAAATGATTCAATTTCTCTAAAAATTACCTTATAGTATGGTTATAACATAGCAGAGTTACAATATTTTTTCTGTTATATATAATACATTTTTAAATGTTTTATCTAGATACTTTAAGCTACTACTGAAAAATAATTGAATATGTACTCTTTCGCAGGACTATAAAATACTCCATTACGTTCTAAAATCAGGAAACAAGAACCACAAAGTTGTAGAACATCTAGTGCATGTGCACACACACATACCCTAACCAATAAGCTTTTCTTCATTTTCATTTTTCTACCACCCTAGTAAACATTACCTGTTCTGTGGACCATCACCAACTAAATATTCAACAATTCTATCCAGAGCACCTCGTTCTCGGGGCAGAATAGGTCTTGCTAAAGGTGGACCAGGAGGATGAAGACCTAGTAAATAAATAAATATATATATAACTTATATGTATAAAATACATTTAAACTTTAATTCAGTTGCCAAAAACTACCTATGCTTGTCAGAACTTTTAAATGATTTTAACAAAACAAAAATAATATTGTTATTAACCTCTGTGTTCAAATTTTCATTGAAAATACTGCACTACAAAAAATATATTTATACATGTGCTATATTAGAACCAGGAACATAATCTATTAAGGAATAAAGCTATGTTGAGTTCTGTACAAATTAATTTTTAAAATGCTCAGACTCTTAAAAGTTTATGTAATAATAAACTAGGGGACTTCCACTTTGTACCACAATAGAATAACCAGGGTCAGATTTAATCTTCCCACCTAAAACAACTAAAATACTGTGTAAAATATATGATGCAATGGTCTTAAAGACACTGGATATCAGGCAATGTAAGATAAAGATCCCTGAAAGACAAAAAGCAAATAAGATGAGCCCACTGCCAACTCCCAACAGCCAACTGCCCCCAACCTGTTGCCTGGAGAGAGTTTCCAGGTAGCAACTCAGGCAGGGTAAATCCAGGTGAAGTTCATCAGTCTCCTTGAGTTGAGGAGATAAAGCTGGAACTCTGGGGAGGCCAAGACAGGTTGAGTTCACTGGAAAGAGTACCAGAGAGGAGAGAATGCACAGAGCAAGAACACAAAAGATCTGCCCAGGATGCCTATGAGGAAGACTACCTGAGGACAGAGAAATAACTGCCCCAAAATACTAAAGCTACCAGTGCTCACATGGGATCAAAAATATCACATGTTCCCACCAGCCAGGGTGGAAAACTTCATAACTCACAGGTCATCGGGTAAGTATTCAGAGGAGCTCTGTATAGGAATATGAAAACATCCTGTACCCAATAAGGTTAGATCTACAATGTCTGACATCAGATAAAAAATTATTAGACATGCAAATTAGCAGGAAAATACAACCCATATGAGAAAAATCAATCAAAAGTGACCCAGAAATGACAAAGATGACACCATTAATAGACAAATATACTAAAACACTTATTATGACTATATTCCATATGCTTGAGAATCCAGAGGAAAGACTTAATATGTTAAGTAGAGACATGAAAAAAATTTAAAAGATCCAAATTGAATCTCTACAGGTGAAATCTATAATATCTTGATTTAAAAATCCACAGATGAAATGAATAGCAGTTTGGACATTACAAGAAAAAATTAGTAAACTTCAAGACAGAGCAACAGAAACCATACAAAATGAAACACAAAGTCTAAAAAGATTTTTAAATGAACAAATCATCACTGAGCCGTGGAACAACTTCAAGCACCTAGTATATATATAACTGAAGTTCAGAAGAGGAGAGAGAGGGAAAGAAAAATATATTAGAAGAAATAATGCACAAAGCTCTTCCAAATTGGACGAAAACTGTAAACAAACACACAGACCCAAGAATATCAACAAGCCCTAAGCACAAGAAATATAAATAATATTGTGCCAAGGCACAGCATACTCAAACTGCTTAAAACCAGTGATAGAGGGAAAATCTTAAAAACAGTCAGCTGTGGCGCAGTGGTTGAGAGTCCACCTGCCGATGCAGGGGACATGGGTTCGTGCCCTGGTCCAGGAAGATCCCACATGCCGCGGAGCGGCTGGGCCCGTGAGCCATGGCCGCTGGGCCTGTATGTCTGGAGCCTGTGCTCCGCAACGGGAGAGGCCACAACAGTGAGAAGCCCACGTACCGAAAAAAAAAAAAGCAGTCAGAAAAAGATACATTATATACAGAGAAACAGAGATAAGAATGACAGATTTTTCATCAGAATATAAGCAAGCCAGAAGACAGTGAAACAGTATCTTTAAAGTTCTGAAAGAACTCTGTATTAATGAAAACATCTTTTAAAAATGAAGGCTTTTTTTGGACATACAAAACTGAAAGAATTCATCACTAGCAGAACTGTACTACAAGAAATGTTAAAAGAAATCCTTCAGGCAGAAGAAAAATGACATCAGACAGAAAGCTGGATCTACACAAAAGAAAGAGGAGTACCTGAAATGGTTACCATGTGGGTAAATACATAAAATTTATTATTTAAATCACTTTAAAAAATAATCAGTGGCTTAAAGAAAAAGTAATACATGATTTCCCTTCCTGTCCAAAATTTCCCATGAAAGCTTTTGTAAGCCAAAATGGCATAAAGTGAAGAAGCAATTACCTTAGGATACATCTTGCTAATGGATGCACAAAATAAATTGAGATAAAACACAGATGTTCACAGACAAAGTTCAAAGCTATGGCGGCTTGATGCTGAGATGCTGAGTGTAGTTCCCAGGGAAGTAGCTTGGCGGTGCCACTCTTGCTGCTCAGGATGTGCGCTGCCTCTATAACAGCTCACTGCAAAACAAACGCTAAACGCTATTTTTGCTTTCCACCTTTTTTTGTAAAAGCGAAAACCCTCTTCCGATTTCTTTCAGTTAGTGAAAACAGGTACTAATGTAGGTCTTTCATAAAAGCAAAGTGGTGTAAAGTGAACTTTCAAAATGTGGGGGATATCTGTAATTTCTTCTGGGGTTTATAATACATATATAAGCAAAATGTATGACAACAATAGCACAAAGGCCAGAAGGAGAGAAACATAAGTACACTGTAGCTTGATTCGTAAACTATGCGAGAGGTGGTATCATATTACTTGAGATGAACTATGACAAATAAAAGATACATACTGCAAACTCTAAAATACCTGCTAAAATAACAAAAACAAAAAAGCACTATAGCTGATAAGGCAACAAAAAGAATTAAATGGAATCATAAAAGACACTCAACCCACAAGAAGGCAGAAAACAGGAGAAAGGTAGCAGAACAGATGGGACAAATAGGAAAAAAAATAGCACAATAAAAGATTTAAACTCAAACCTAAACATACTAATCATTACATTAAATTTATGTGGCCTGAACATCCTCACTATAAGGCAAATATTGTCAGAATGGATAAAAAAGCAAGACCCAATAGATGCCGCTTACAAAAACCCCATTTTAAATATAAGGACACAAACAGGTTAAAAGTAAATGACAGGAAAAATATATAAATACACTAACACTAATCAAAAGAAACCTGGAGCACTTGTATTAATAGCAATCAGAGTAGATTCGGGAGCAAAGAATATAATCAGGGATAAAAAGGGTAATTTCATAATGACAAGGAGTCAATTCATCAAGAAGACATAATAATCCTAAACATATATGTGCATCGTAACAGAGTTTCAAAAACTAACAGAACTACAAAAAGAAACAAAGACACAATTATAGTCAGAGATTTCAACAGCATCCTCTCAATAATTGACAGAACAAACAGACAGAAAATCATTGATGACATAGAATACTATCTACTACCAACTTGACCTAATTGACATTTATAGCCATTCTACCCAACAGGAACAGAATATATATTCCTTTCAAGTGAACATAAAACATACAACAAGACAAATGATAGTATGAGGTATAAAACAAGTCTCAATACATTTAAGAAGATTCAATAATACAAAGTATGTTTTCTGATAACAATAGAATTAAATTAGAAATCAGCAACAAAAAGACATCATGAAAATATCCAAAGTTTTGGAGACTAAATAATAGACATATGAAAAATCCAGGCTTTAAAGAAAAATCAAAAAAGAAATTAGAAAGCATTTTTAACTGAATGAAAACAAACAAAAAAACATGTCAAATTTATGACATGCACCTAAAGCAATACTTAGAGGAAAATTTATAACACTAAACACTATACCACTAAACACCTACAAAACAGGATAGGCCTAAAATCCATGAATTCAGCTTCCACCTTAAGAACCACAAAGGAAACAGCAAATGAAACCTGAAGTAAACAGAATAAAGGAAATAATAAAGATCAGAGAGGGAATTAATAAAAGAGGAAATACAAAAATAATAGAGAAAAGCTAGCTCTTTCAGAAGACCAATTGCATTGATAAACCTCTAGCCAGACTAATCAGGGAAAAAAAAAAGGAAGATACAAAATACTAACGTTAAGAATGAGACAGACTTCCCTGGTGGCGCAGTGGTTAAGAATCCATCTGACAATGCAGGGGCCACAGGTTCGAGTCCTGAACCAGGAAGATCCCACATGCCAAGAAGCAACTAAGCTCGTGAGCCCCAACTACTGAGCCTGCGGTCTAGAGCGCGCGAGCCAAAACTACTGAGCCCATGCGCCACAACTACCGAAGCCCAGGCACCTAAACGCCCATGCTACACAACAAGAAAGTCACTGCAGTGAGGAGCCTGCACAATGCAAAGAAGAGCAGCCCCCACTTGCTGCAACTAGAGAAAGCTCGTGCATAGCAACGAAGACCCAATGCAGCCAAAAATAAATAAATGAATAAATAAATAAATTTATAAAAAACAAAATGAGACAAATGACATAAATTGAGATAGTAAAGATATTAAAAGAATAAGAAGGGTATATTATGAATAACTTTATGCCAATAAATTCTATAAGTTAGATGAAATAAATTCCTCGAAAGACTACCAAACTACCACAACTCACTCAACAACAATTAGATAACTATTTAATTTGTTAAAATTTTGTTAAGAATTTTTGCATCCATGTTCATGAGGGATATTAGTCTGTAGTTTTCCCTTTAAAAAACTGAATTTTTAGTTGCAAAAAAAAACCTTCCACAAAGAAAACACCAAGCCCAGGTACTTTAACCTGTAAAATTTTAATTTATTATTAAGAAATAATACCAGACCACAGGACAGACAGGAGAAGCAAGAAGAACCACAATCCTGCAGCCTGTGGAACAAAAACCAAATTCACAGAAAGACAAAATGAAAAGGCAGAGGACTATGTACCACATGAAGGAACAAAATAAAACCCCAGAAAAACAATTAAATAAAGTGGAGATAGGCAACCATCCAGAAAAAGAATTCAGAATAATGATAGCGAAGATGATCCAGGACCTCGGAAAAAGAATGGAGGCAAAGACTCAGAAGATGAAAGAAATGTTTAACAAAGACCTAGAATAATTAAAGAACAAACAAACAGAGATGAACAATACAATAACTGAAATGAAAAATACAATGGAAGGAATCAATAGCAGAATAACTGAGGCAGAAGAACAGATAAGTGACCTGGAAGAGAGAATGGTGGAATTCACTGCCACAGAACAGAATAAAGGGAAAAAAATGAAAAGAAATGAAGACAGCCTAAGGGACCCCTGGGACAACATTAAACACACCAATACTCGCATTATAGGGGTCCCAGAAAAAGAAGAGAGAGAGAAAGGATGCGAGAAAATATCTGAAGAGATTACAGTTGGAAACGTCACTAAAATGGGAAAAGAAATAGCCACCCATGTCCAGGAAGTGCAGAGAGTCCCATACAGGAAAAACTCAAGGAGAAACATGCCAATACACATAGTAATCAAATTGACAAAAACTAAAGACAAAGAAAAATTATTAAAAGCAACAAGGCAAAAATGACAAATAACATACAAGGGAACTCCCATAAGGTTAACAGCTGATTTCTCAGCAGAAACCCTACAAGCCAGAAGGCAGTGGCATGATGTATTTAAAGTGATTAAAGGGAAGAACCTACAACAAAGATTATTCTATCAGGCAAGGATCTCATTCAGATTCAACTGAGAAATCAAAAACTTTACAGACAAGCAAAAGCTAAGAGAATTCAGCACCACCAAACCAGAGCTAAAACAAATGCCAGAGGAACTTGCCTAAGTGGGAAACACAAGAGAAGAAAAGGACCTACAAAAACAAACCCAAAACAATTAAGAAAATGGTAATAGGAACATACATATCAATAATTACCTTAAATGTGAATGGATTAAATGCTCCAACCAAAAGACACAGGCTTGCTGAAGGGACACAAAAACAAGACCCGTATATATACTGTCTACAAGAGACCCACTTCAGACCTAGGGACACAAACAGACTGAAAGCGAGGGGATGGAAAAAGATATTCAATGCAAATGGAAATCAAAAGAAAGCTGTAGTAACGATACTCATATCAGATAAAATAGACTTTAAATAAAGAATGTTACAAGAGACAAGGAAGGACACTACGAAAGGGATCAATCCAAGAACAAGATATAACAATTATAAATGTATATGCACCCAACATAGGAGCACCTCAATATATAAGGCAAATGCTAACAGCTCTAAAAGAGGAAATCGACAATAACACAATAATAGTGGGGGACTTTAACACCTTATTTACACCAAAGGAAAGATCATCCAGACAGAAAATTAATAAGGAAACACAAGCTTTAAATGACATAATAGACCAGATAGATTTAATTGATATTTATAGGACATTCCATCCAAAAACAGCAGATTACACTTTCTTCTCAAAGGCACATGGAACATACTCCAGGATAGATCACATCTTGGGTCACAAATCAAGCCTTGGTAAATTTAAGAAAATTGGAATTATATCAAGCATCTTTTCTGACCACAACGCTATGAGATTAGAAATCAATTAAAGGGGAAAAAATATAAAAAACACAGACACATGGAGGCTACACAATACGTTACTAAGTAACCAAGAGATCACTGAAGAAATCAAAGAGAAAATCAAAAAATACCTAGAGACAAATGACAATGAAAACACGATGATCCAAAACCTATGGCATGCAGCAAAAGCAGTTCTAAGAGGGAAGGTTATAGCAATACAATGCTCCCTCAAGAAACAAGAAAAATCTCAAATAAACAATCTAACCTTACAACTAAAGTAACTAGAGTAAGAAGAACAAACAAAACCCACAGTTACTACAAGGAAAGAAATCATAAAGATCAGAGCAGAAATAAATGATATAGAAACAAAGAAAACGACAGCAAAGATCAATAAAACTAAAAGCTCGTTCTTTGAGAAGATAAACAGAACTGATAAACCATTAGCCAGACTCATCAAGCAAAAGAGGGAGAGGACTCAAATCAATAAAATTAGAAATGAAAAAGGAGAAGTTACAACAGACACTGCAGAAATACAAAGCATCCTAAGAGACTACTATAAGCAACTCTGTGCCAATAAAATGGACAAGTTGGAAGAAACTGACAAATTCTTAAAAAGGTATAATCTTCCAAGACTGAACCAGGAAGAAATAGAAAATATGAACAGACCAATCACAAGCACTGAAATTGAAACTGTGATATAAAATCTTCCAACAAACAAAAGTCTAGGACCAGATGGCTTCACAGGTGAGTTCTATCAAACATTTAGAGAAGAGCTACCACCCATCCTTCTCAAACTCTTCCAAAAATTTGCAGAGGAAGGAACACTTCCAAACTCATTCTATGAGGCCACCATCACCCTGATACCAAAACCAGACAAAGATGTCACAAGGGAAGAAAACTACAGGCCAATATCAACGATGAGCATAGATGCAAAAATCCTCAAACAAAATACTCGCAAACAGAATCCAATAGCACATTAAAAGGATCATACACCATGATCAAGTGGGGTTTACCCAAGGAATGCAAGGATTCTTCAATATACGCAAATCAATCAATGTGATACACCATATTAACAAACTGAAGAATAAAAACCATATGATCATTGCAATAGATGCAGAAAAAGCTTTTGACAAAATTCAACACCCATTTAGGATAAAAACTCTCCAGAAAGTGGGCACAGAGGGAACTTACCTCAACATAATAAAGGCCGTATATGACAAACCCACAGCAAACATCATTCTCAATGGTGAAAAACTGAAAGCATTTCCTCTAAGATCAGGAACAAGACAAGGATGTCCACTCTTGCCACTATCATTCAACATAGTTTTGGAAGTCCTAGCTATGGAAGTTAGAGAAGAAAAAGAAATAAAAGGAATACAAACTGGAAAAGAAGAAGTAAAAGTGTCACTGTTTGAAGATGACATGATACTATACCTAGAGAATCCTAAAGATGCCACCAGAAAACTCCTAGAGCTAATCAATGAATTTGGTAAAGTTGCAGGATACAAAGTTAATGCACAGAAATCTCTTGCATCCCTATATACTAATGATGGAAAATCTGAAAGAGAAATTAAGGAAACACCCCCATTTACCACTGCAACAAAAAGAATAAAATACCTAGGAATAAACCTACCTAGGGAGACAAAAGACCTGTATGCAGAAAACTATAAGACACTGATGAAAGAAATTAAAGATGATACCAACAGATGGAGAGATATACTATGTTTTTGGATTGGAAGAATCAATATTGTGAAAATGACTATACTCCTCAAAGCCATCTACATATTCAATGCAATCCCTATCAAATTACCAATGGCATTTTTTACAGAACAAGAACAAATCATCTTAAAATTTGTACGGAGACACAAAAGACCCCGAATAGCCAAAGCAGTCACGAGGGAAAAAAACGGAGCTGGAGGAATCAGACTCCCTGACTTCAGACTATACTACAAAGCTACAGTAATCAAGACAATATGGTACTGGCACAAAAACGGAAACATAGATCAATGGAACAAGATAGAAAGCCCAGAGATAAACCCCACACGCATATGGTCACCTTATTTTTGATAAAGAAAGCAGGAATATACAATGGAGAAAAGACAGTCTCTTCAATAAGTGGTGCTGGGAAAACTGGACAGCTACATGTAAAAGAATGAAATTAGAACACTCCTTAACACCATACACAAAAATAAACTCAAAATGGATTAGAGACCTAAATATAAGACCAGAGACTATAAAACTCTTACAGGAAAACATAGGAAGAATACTCTATGACATAAATCACAGCAAGATCTTTTTTGATCCACCTCCTAGAGTAATGGAAATAAAAACAAAAATAAACAAATGGGACTTAATGAAACTTAAAAGTTTTTGCAAAGCAAAGGAAACTACAAAGCAAGATGAAAAGACAACCTTCAGAATGGGAGAAAATATTTGCAAACGAATCAACAGACAAAGGATTAATCTCCAAAATATATAAACAGCTCATGCAGCTCAATATTACAAAAAACAAACAACCCAATAAAAAAAAGGGCAAAAGACCAGATAGACATTTCTCCAAAGATGACATACAGATGGCCAAGTAGCACATGAAAAGCTGCTCAACATCACTAATTATTAGAGAAATGCAAATCAAAACTACAATGAGGTATCACCTCACACCAGTTAGAATGGGCATCATCAGAAAATCTACAAACAACAAATGCTGGAGAGGGTGTGGAGAAAAGGGAACCCTCTTGCACTGTTGGTGGGAATGTAAATCAATACAGCCACTATGGAGAACAGTACGGAGGTTCCTTAAAAAACTAAAAATAGAATTACCATATGACCCAGCAATCCCACTATTGGGCATATACCCAGAGAAAACCGTAACTCAAAAAGATACATGCACCCCAATGTTCACTGCAGCACTATTTACAACAGCCAGGTCATGGAAGTACCTAAATGCCCACTGACAGACAAATGGATAAAGAAGATGTGGTACATATATAGAATGGAATATCAGCCATAAAAAGGAACGAAATTTGGTCATTTGTAGAGACGTGGATGGACCTAGAGACTGTTAAACAGAGTGAAGTAAGTCAGAAAAAGAAAAACAAATATCGTATATTAACGTATATATGTGGAATCTAGCAAAATGGTACAGATGAACTGGTTTGCATGGCAGAAATAGAGACGCAAATGTACAGAACAAATGTATGGACACCAAGGGGGGAAAGCCGGTGTGTGGGAAGGGGTGTGATGAATTGGGAGATTGGGATTGACATATACACACTAATATGTATAAAACAGGTAACTAATAGAACCCGCTCTATTAAAAAATAAAATTCGAAGAAAGAAATAATACCATTTCTACACAAACTTGTCCATAAAATTAAAGATGAGAAAATACCTTCTCATAGTGAGGCCAGCATTACTCTGATACCAAAACCAGAAAAAAAAATTACAAGAAAAAACAAAAACAAAACTACAGACCAATATCCCTAAGGAAAATTGATGTAAATATTTCTAATGAAATTTTAGCAAATTGAACCCAACAATATATATAAAATAATAAAACATCATGACCAAGTGAAATTTACCTCAGGAAAGCTAGTGGTTTAACATCTAAAAATCAATGTTAAAAAAACCAATAAGGGGGCTTCCCTGATGGCGCAGTGGTTGGGAGTCCGCTTGCCGATGCAGGGGGCACGGGTTTGTGCTCCGGTCCGGGAGGATCCCGCGTGCCGTGGAGCGGCTGGGCCCGTGGGCCATGGCCGCTGAGCCTGCGCGTCCGGAGCCTGTGCTCCATGACGGGAGAGGCCACGGCAGTGAGAGGCCCGCGTACCGCAAAAAACAAAACAAACAAACAAACAAAAAACAATCAGGGACTTCACTGGTGGAGCAGTGATTAAGAATCCACCTGCCAATGGAGGGGACATGGATTCGATCCCTGGTCTGGGAAGATCCCACATGCTGCAGAGCAACTAAGCCCGTGTGCCACAACTACTGAGCCTGCACTCTAGAGCCTGCATGCCACAACTACTAAAGCCCCTATGCCTAGAGCCTGTGCTCCGCAGCAAGAGAAACCACCACAATGAGAAGCCCATACACTGCAACGAAGAGTAGCCCTCGCTTGCCGCAACTAGAGAAAGCCCACGCACGGCAACAAAGACCCAACGCAGCCAAAAATAAATAAATAAATTTATTTTAAAAAAATCAATCAGTGTATTTCACCATATGATAGTGAATTAATTAAAAGTGATGTTAAAACAAAAAAGCAAACTAAAACCCTACATGAGCATCTCAATAGATGCAGAAAAAGCATTTGACAAAATCCATCATCTTTTACTGATAAAAACCTTTGTAACTAGGATTGGAAGGGTACTTCCTCAATCTGACAAAGGGTATCTATTAAAAAAAAAAAACCCTATAGCTTACATCAGGCTGAATGAAGAAAAAGTAAATGCTCTCCTCCTAAGATCAGCAATAAGGCAAGAATGTCTGCTCTCACCACTTCTATTTAACACTGCACTAAAGGTTCTAGCTAGTATAATAAGGCAAGAAAAAGAAATGAAAGGAATCCAGATTTTAAAAGAAGAAGTAAAATTGTCCTTACTTACAATCTGACAGCCTATGTAGAAAATACTATGGAATCGATAAGAAAAAAAGCTATCAGAACTAACAAGTGAGATTAGCAATATTACAGGATACAAGATCAATATACAAAAATCAACTCTATTTCTATATATGATAGCAATGAACAATGGAAATAGTTAATAAAATATCATTTAAAATATGATAAAAACATGAAAAAATTAGATGTACATTTAACCCCAAAAGGTGCAAAACCTATATACTGAACACTGCAAAACATTGTTGAGAGAAACTAGAGAAGATCTAAATAAATAGAGAGATACATTGTGTTCATGTAATAAATTAGCCAGTATCAGAAGAGATGAATGGAGAATGGGGAGTGGAGGAATAACCCAGAATTTAGTTAATGATTACATCATATAAAAACAGTAGCAACAAAAACAAAGATTGCACATTCAAACTTTATGAATTGTTAACTCCACAGTCTCTGAAAACTGAAACAGAACTGTGTGCAGGAGATACTCTGAACTGAGAGACTACACAGAAGGCACTGAGAAGAAAGTGAGAGAATAAAATAAATAAGATGTGATGTTTGCCTTTGTAAAACAAGGCCAGATAAGAGTAAGATAGGCAGCAATGGAGGTTACGTGGAGACCTCGTAGAAGACTTTGAAACAAAATGCGGTCTTGTTGGAATAAACCCTGCAATACATGCATAAAAGGTTTTCAAAATGGCTGTGACAAATACTTTAATGCATTAAAAAATGGCTTTAGGGCAGTAATATGATATTAATATGTTAAAAGATAAGAAAGAGATTTGCTTTGTAAATAATCACAAATCTAAAGGTTGTTACCATCTTTAAAAAGGCAAATGATGTAGAATTATAGCTAGTAAATGAAATTTAGGTTCTAGAATAAGTTTTTAGTATTACAAATCAAGTACATTTTTCAGATTTCATCAGTTATTGGTATAGTCGTACTAACAACATTCAATCATCATCATCAAAACATTAACTTGAATGTAGACATTAAGTGTCATCCCTCATTACCAAATTTTCAACTTGAATAAACATGCCAAATTAGATTTTGAAAGCATTTAAGCCAACTTAACTTTTGCTGGAGTATTTTACTTCTACATGTTTAAAATGAAAATGTCCAGAAAGGAATCTGGATAAATAAAACAACAGATTTCATAAAACTATCTTAACTCCCTTGCATACTAATAACTTTTAAAATAACACATCTTTGTATTCATGCTGTTATGGGTAACAGTAATTAATAAAAACATCAAGAGCAATCATTGTAGGAATACTGGTCATTTTTACACAGCTTGGCAAATTATCAAGTACCTGCTGGTTATTAATTTCCAAACATATGGGAGCCCTGTGGTAATACACATTAAATTGATTCTCTTCCACAAATATGGCATAATGAAAATATGAATTATTAATCTTCGCTGTAAGAAATCACTTAACTCATTCATACTTTTGGCAATGTACAACTTAAATACAAAGTCTTTTACACAGAAACTAATTAAAAACTTCAGTAAAATATGTTATATTTACATGATCATGAAATGGTAGGCCATTGCTCCTGCTATAATCCTGTTCTTACATGTGCTAGTATATAATTTTTATTATTTTATATAAATTGCTAAACTTTAATTTCTTTAAAACTAGTTATACAAATGTACATAACTCATGCATTCTCACAAAAAATGTTCTTTCATTAAACAACTAAGAGCTTTACTTTACAAATATGGGTATCTTGGATCAACTAGATAACAACTGAAAGATGAATAATTTTCAATCACTTTAATTTACTCAACTTCACAAAATATATGGCTGTCTTGAGTGACATCATTATATGTCAAGTTTAAAAGTATTTTTTCAATAACCAATAATTAAAAGTTATGTTTTGTATTCATTTCATTTGTAGCTAGCTTTCTTAATGTATTTATAAATTAATAGTTTTCTAAAATCTTATGCTGCTTTTTTTGAAGAAAAAGCAGGAAAAAAAGTCTACTGCATTAGTAACATTTAGATTGCTTATTGATTTTATTACATAAGTGCCCTGAATACCTGATATCAACTACTAACTAGCCTCAAAATCATTATAAATTATATGCAATTAGTCATGAAATATGAAAGTAATCTAAATTAAAATTAAATATTCTAAAATAAAATAAATAATTTACTATCATATTCAATAATCAGACATGGAAATCTACATAAACTAATGTGATCTGCTGATATAGTGGACTTCCATGTCCCAATCACACTCCAAAAGAAAGCTGCAGGGTAATATAATCTATTACACTCCAAAAATGGGGTCTTCCCCTAGAGATCTACAGCACTGAAAAAAGAGAGTCCAAAGAAATGAAATACTAGTAAAGGGTAATAGTAGTAATTCTATTGAATTATTGTTATTAATTCAATAGAACTTTATGTTAAAGTATCTGTCAGAAGATACTAAGGTTCTATGGCTTAAAAAAAGAAAAATCTACCAAGCCCACATTAACATTAGTAGTATTATACACCACAACGCATGAATATTCTTCCTGAAATATGTTAAGTAATTGTCATATTTAAAAATATATATGAAGGGGCTAGCAAAAAGCACGAATATATTCCAAAAATGTTCTCTTCTATCGTCATTTTATATAAATCTGGGACCATTCTAAAGCTGAATATAAAAAGATATGCTATACTGTTGACTACAGAATACTACAAAGTTTTATTGCCATTTAAACAAAGAAGCCATAACAGTTAAATGAGCTCAAGAAATAGGTTTCAGTATCACAAGGTGCCAGCTGTAAAGAGTTATGGCTAATTGAATATGGAACTCCTGCTTAATCAGATAACTGCTCTGCTATTTCCAAATGAAATGCCATTTCCATACTGTCTGAAAATGGTCCGTTTTATTGGTAACCAGAGAAAACAATATAAACTGTAAATAACATTAAGTGCTCTGTTTACCCATTCCAGGCACTGAAGTAGCAGGGGATCCAAAACGTCTTGGTAACACATTTGACGATAGGGCTGGAATAACAGTTCTTTCTGGGGGTCCACCAGGGGCCGAAGTGTCCTTTGGTGGTCCAGGAGATACTGGAACTTTGCAGGGAGAGCCCTGGCTAGAGCCTGCTGGTGCTGGAGAAAGGTTTCTTTGAGCTGCAGGTCGCTGACGAATCTCTGAGAATAAGAATAAAAAGTATGTATTAGGTTCAACATCCAACATACCACCATTAGTCAATATCACAAATGACTTACATTTAATAATGTTTTGTGGCACTAGAAGGCATCTGTAGGGTCAAAACTACTTGTAATAAGAAATCTATAAAATGTGACACTGAAAGCTGGCTGTAGAGTACTCCACTTCTGAACCTACAATTCAACTACATGTATATATTTACACAACAAGCCTTGATCTAAGTCTACCTGCTGATATTATTTTTCAAAATAAATTCAAATAAAATAGAATCGTCACCCAGTTATGCATCATATCTTTTTACAATAATCCTTCCCAAGTTATGATAAAGAATGTTTATCAGAATTAGTGAAAACGCCAGTGAAAACTGTAGAATTGTTTTTTCAAGATAAAAAAATGGTAATGCTAAGAAATGAGTAAATAAGTATATTCTGTAATTATCAAGTGTTTATGAGGTAATTAAAGTAGTCATAGAAATGCTGAAAAAGTATTCTTTACTATTAGGTACCATTAGCTTCCCATTCTCCTTTATACTATTGCTATCTTTTTGGGTAAACTTTTTTTGCCAATACAGTTTACAAAGGAAAACTTCCACTCTGCATAAACAATATATTATCATAAACAAATCTTATCTTTTTCTTGCAAAAATTACAAGAAGTGGACAAATGTGCCAAATCCAGGCTGCTGCCTCTTTCTGAAACACAATAACGCTGTTGTTTACATACTGTCTATGGCTACTTTAGAAGAGTTGCGTAGTTACAACAGAGACCATACGGCTCTCAAAGCCATTTACTATATTTACTATCCGGTGCTTTACAGAAAGTTTCATGATCCCCTGCCTACTCGATAACATAAAATTCAATTCTGTCATTCCCCATACCCACCAATATCTTACTTGAATGTCGATGGTAAGAGCTCAAATAAAGATGCACTTCTAGCTTTTTAATTCTACATATCACCTTAAATTATCACAAATCCTGAAACTGTAGGCTAAAATTAAAGAAGTTAAATTTTAATTGGCATGACTGGTAAAAAATGCATACCTCCAGAAGCAAAATAGTTTAGATTTGGACTCTATTTGACAGTTAAAGATTTTCATGAAAAGTTCATTGCAGTCAAAAGTACAGCTTGAGCATCAGATTTCAGTTTACTATAATCTAGTCTACTAGTTAAGAACCTGGGCCCTGCGGTCAAAAAGGTTTGGTTAGAATCCTGGCTGCAGCTACAAGACCACAGATGGGCTAACTTCACTAGGTCTCTGTCTCTTTATCTGTAAAATTAGGATAATAATATCCTAACTCAGAATTGTTATGAGAATTAAATAAGATAATATCTGTAAGTTGATAGTTCACATTTATTGAATACATATTTCAGATGACAGTGTTTTCATACAGCTAAGTATTTCAAATCACCATTTATCTGTAATTAGTGGGACCAACTAATTTTCCATTGGTTCTTAATTTAATCTCTAGCCTAGTCACTGCAACAATAAATTACAAGCATGTCATCATTATATAAATGGAACTGCCCTTATATTTGGCTATTTTCCTTACAGTTTATAGAAAACTTCAGATTTTACGTAGACTAAGTGTATCTTAATAACTCCTGCAAATTAGCTGGTCACTTAATTATCTTTGATTCACAAGGAACACCTTAAAAGATGGTTACACATAAGAAAAGCCACTAAATGCTGCAAAAGGTACTGAGATCAATGAAATCATATAAAGATCTGGTCACTGGAATTAATTTAAAAAAACAAGGCATCAAATATTGTAAATCATTTCTTTAGCAGATTTTTAGGTAGGTAAAACATAACTCAAAAATTACATTTTTCTTCCAGATAAATAAATGCTTAACATTTATTAGACTATCTTAAAAGTTACTATTATCCTTTCACTTCTTGAACAAAGACTTGAGACTGCATCCTCTGAGTGTGCATTTACCCAGTGAAAATTAACTAAGGCACTCTTTTTTTTAACATCACTCATATGCTACTGAAAGGTAAGGTCTATAACTAACTATTTAACAAAGAACACCATATCTAGCATTCCATAAAAGAGATGTGGCTTAATAATTTCTAAATCTAAAATTAGGCAGACAAAAAGGAAAACTGATACAGAAGAGTCAGGAAAGGGAGAAAAAGTTTCAATGTTTACAAAAGAAAAGCAGGTAACAAAGAGTTACCATGACAATGGTTGAAAATAGCTAGCAATACAATACCAAATCTATATTTGGTAAAGTGTTATGGAATATTCTGGTATTCTCAATTTAAAATATGTAAGATTTATCTACTTTTAGCTACATGGCACTTACAAATGCTTTGTATTATAATTCTCTTAAAAAGTTTCTAGTACTCAACAAAGTAGTCATATCGGTTATATTGAACATTTCCCACATTTAAATGTAAAATACCATCCCCCAAAAAGATTTAGCAAGCATTCTATGTCAGTCTGGTTAAGTATAAGGACTGTCCCATAAAGCCACCTCTTGGCCAGAGGATGTTTTAACATCCTTATCAATGATCAATCAACTATTCAATAAAAATCATACCAAGTATGAGGACATGTCTATAATTTTAAATTCAAAATGAAGCAGACTCAAAATGAGATTAAAAACTACTATTTTATGATAAACAAAAGGAAGAAAAAAAAGTTTAAAATAATAAAATAAGATAGTTGTTAAAAGCATAGATTCTGAAATCAAACTGTCTTGATTTAAATTTTAGCTCCACCCTGTTTATTAGATGTGCATGCAGCCTTTTCCAAGTTGACATCTCTCAGTTCAGCTTCCTCACATAATGAGAATACTTACCTCCATGGTTGTTACAAAGAACAAGGGCCTCATCTGTCTTCTACTTACTTGACCCTTTGCAGAATATGACAATGGATATCATCCCTACTTACACTTCAGCTTTCTAGATGCCAGTTTAGTTCTGCTTTTAACTTTGATCATTTCTTCTTTTTCCTGGGCTCCTCTTTCTCCATCTACACTTAAATGTTAATGTTCTTATACAGGGGTCCCCAACCACAGGGTCGCAGACCAGTATCGGTCCACGGCCTGTTAGGAACCGGGCCGCACAGCAGGAGGTGAGTGGTGGGCGGGTGAGCGAGTGAAGCTTCATCTGCTGCTCCCCATCGCTTGCGTTACCGCCTGAACCATACCCCGACCCCCTATCCTACCCCGGTCTGTGGAAAAATTGTCTTCCATGAAACCTGTCCCTGGTGCCAAAAAGGTTGGGGACAGCTGTTCTTATGGGTCCTCTTACTCTATTTTCTCTCCCTGGACAATTTCACTCGATCCCATGGTTTCAATAAATATCACCTATGCTTCCCAATGACTCCTAATCTGTATCTATAACCTCAACTTTTTTCTAAGCTCCATTTGAAATAATTAACTACCTATAAACCATATCACCTGGATTTAACTCTCATTCAACAGATCCAAAAGCAAAGTCATTATCTTCAACACAAACCTACTACTCTGATTCTTATGTTCCTTATCTTGCTTATAACACTAACATCTAACCAGTTGCTCAAGCTAAAAATCTTTACTCCTCCTTCGACTCCACACTTTCCAAATCTAATAGCCATCAAGTCCTATCAATCTATTCTTAAATCTGAATAATCTCTTAAATCTCTTTCCTTTTCAACTTCTTTGCAATAAGCTATCTAGTGTAGGCCCTTGTCTCTTACCTATATTAGTTGGTATCCTAATTGATACCCATGTGTTCAGCCTTGCTCTCTCCAATCCATTCTCCATGTTACAAAAAAGAAAAAACCAAAACCAAACAAACAAAAGCTGTTCTTTCTAAAATGCAAAGCCTCCAGTGGCTCCCATGTTGCATATAAGATAAAGTCTCAAACTCTGTAATGCTGCATACAAAATCCTTCATAATTATCCCTCCCTCACATAAACCCTACCCCCCTTTTTCAGGCATATGGCACTATTTGCAGTCCCTCAAGGTACCAAGGTCTCTTCTTGGTACCTTAGAGTAGACCTGAAGAGTCCTTTCCCACCATGTTCTCAAAGCAAATTGTTATTAAAACATATGCATTGTGATGCGTGACGACCTTCACCCGTGGTCCTTGGTATGTTAAGATTATTTACATATGCATAACTTTTTTAACCAAGAGCTAATAGACAGGAACTGCATCTTTATAGCCCCAGGATGTGGCAAGGTACTGGCACAGAGTATGAGCTTAATAAAGTCTATGAAACAAATTTATGTTCCTCCTGCACTTTAATAACGAACTTCCAACTGCCTATTACCCAACTTACGTGGTACAGTAGGCAGAATAAAGGCCTCCCAAACACATCCATGTCCTCATCCCCAGAAAATATAAATATGTTATGTTACATGCAAGAATAAGTAAGGCTGTACATGGAATAAGACTGTTAATCAACTGAATTTTTGTTGCCTGCTACATTGAGAATTTCAGCCTAATTTCAGGAGACCATACAAAAAAGCTATCTTCAAGCAGAAAATTTTCTAATAACATACACCACTTGCCAGCCTTTAGTTGAGTTTACTTTTTTGTTGCTCTGCTCTTTAAAGAACTATTAAGCAAAATGTACTCTTAATTTATCGAAACATTTTTCTTCATCACCTTGATGACTTATTCCTACTCTAGTTTGTCTCCTATCTCTCAATTTTAAATAACCTGCACCTTGCAGTTCACCAAGGTCTCATTTGGTTAATCACTTTTTTACAACATTTAAACAAAATTTATGAATTCTTTAAAAAAGTTTCCTTTTATTTCTTTTGACAACACACTTATTAAGCAACCACTATGAGTAAAGCACTACTGAGTGGAATTCAGAGTTGCAATATAAAGGTGGCAAGCAAAGATAATACAAAATTATAACATACACTAATACAAGGTAAATGCCACAAAAAAAGGACACAACAAAGTACCATGAAGGGTTCAGGAAGCGGGATATTAAAATCAGTGATGGGATGAAGAAAGGTTTCATGGTAATGTTGGCATTTAATATGAACACAGAAAAATGGATGGGGATAGAAATGCCTTTGTTACCTGTATTAAGGTGTATGTGACAGTTTTAAAATAAGAGTCCACAATTATTTGAGTCACCTCCATTCAAATGGGAGAAGGAGAATGCCTATGTCCCCTCTCTTGAATCTGTAATACTGCTGTTTGACCAAGAGAATATAGGTGTGCCAGCTTTCAAAACTACTCTGTCTTTTGGGTGGCTTACTCTTAGAACCCAGCACCACATTAGAAGCAAGTCCAAGTGGCTCCATTAGAGAGGTCCATGTGGAAAGGAACCAGTGGCCAGCACCAATCTGTCAGTCATGTGAGTAAGCCATCCTGGTAGTAGATCCTCCATCCCCAATCAGGTAGTTCCAACCCATGTGGGGTAGAGATGAGATGTTTCTACCAAACTCTGCCGAAATTGTAAATTCATGAGCAAAACAAATGAATGCTGTTTTAAGCCACTAAGTTTTGGAGTGGTTTGTAATACAATAGATAACTACAACAGTATAGCTATAACACGTAAGAACACCCAAAAAAGTGCATTTGTTATTTTATGTTTTCGCAGATTTTCTTTATCAAATGTACATCCCCCAAAACAGCAAAGTATGAAGTATCATTCCATTTACTATCAAGAGCAAAAAAGATTCATGACTTCTACTTTAATCTTCCATATCTGCCATGGAACACAAGTGAGTAAACTCTAAAAACCTACTTAAATAAGAAGTTGTAATCCATTTGCTAGGACCATTAACTTTTTTTCAATACTTTTTGATTTCACACTTAGCTGTGGCAGGATATAACTGACTTTCCTTTTGTTAATTTCACTAGTACAAGATGCACTTGTACACTAAATCCCATCCTTTCTTGCCTCCTCATGGATGGTTCTCCATCAATTGTCCCCACTCTCTCCATCATCAATTATTCCATGTCTTCTAGGCCATTCCCAGTAGCACATAAACATGCACATGCTATCATTTCTTTCATACATCCTGCTCACTCATACACACGAAATGCTTCCCCCTCCAGCTACCCATTTTCTCAATTCCCTTTACTCAAAAGAACTGCCTCTTCTCATTGTCTACCACTTCTCTACTCCCTTACTTTCTTAAATCTACTCTAAACAGGCTTTTACTCCATTCCTCTACCAAAACTATTCTTCTCAAGGTCACCAAGTTCTTCAACATTGCTAAAACCTATGGTCAATTTTCGTCCCTCAACTTACTTGGCAGCAGTATGTGTCACAGATGACCATGACCCAGAAACTTCAATTAGTGTCCAGGACACCACACACTCTTGGGATTTCCTATCTCACTGACCACTTCTTCTCACTTTCTTTTTCTGGTTCTTCTTCATTACTCCAAGTATCTTAATGTTAGAGTACCCTAGGGTGGCCTTGGTCCTTTTCTCTTCTTTCTCCACATTTACATCCTTGATAATCTCATCCGGTTTCATGGTTTTAGTAGATACCATCCAAATACTGATGACACCCAAATTTATATCTCCAATCCACATAATTCCTGTTTGCCAGACTCATATTCAACTACATCCTTAGAATCCCCACTTGGACATCTGTCTAATAGGCATCTCAAACATACATATCCAAAAATCAAACCCTGTTCTTCACCACCTCACCTGAAACCCCATCCAAAAAGTGCTCCTCTTGTAATTTCTACCATCTCAATAACTGGAAACTCTATCTTCCCAGTTACTCAGGCCAAAATCCTGAAGGTCACCTCTGAGTCCTCGGTCTCTGACCCAATATCCAATCCATCAGGAAATCTTTTAGGTTCCAACTTTAAAATATATGCAGAATCTTAAACCACCTCTTATGTTACTAAACAAAGGTTCAAGCCACCATCAGTGCTTTCCTAGATAACTGCAAGAGCTTCCTAAGTACTTTCCCTGCTTCCACCTTTGCTTCCTTTGCAGCCTCAACACAGTCACCTTCCTTTTAAAACATAATTTAAATCATGTCAATCCTCTGCTCAAAACAAAAAACAAAATTTTTTAAAAATTGAAAACTGAAGTTCTTACAGTGGTCTACATTCTACAAGACCCACATGATATGATCCTTTGCTACCTCTCTTACTGTCTCTCCTACTATTCTCCCCATTGTTCAATCCAGTCCAGCCATATTGGCCTCCACGCTATTTCTAGAGTAATCTGGGCATACTCTCTACTCAATCTCTGCACTTACTGATCCTTCTGTCTGGAATGTACTTCCCTCAGATATCTGCATGACTCATTCCCTCACCTCTTTCATGACTTTGATCAAAGGTCACCTTATCAATGTGGCCTTCCCTGACAACCCTACTTAACGCTTCAACCCACCCTCACTCAAGACAGTCCCTATACATCACCCTTTCTTCATTTTCCTCCATCTAACACTATACAGATAAACTGATAGATAAAATTGTCTACCCCCACAACATGCACAAAGGGAGATTTTTTTTGTCTCTTTTGTTTTACTACTATAACCTCAGGGCCTAAAACAATGCCTGACAGCACATACTCAATGAACATTTACTGGAAAAAACAAAAACAAATGAATAAATCAGAAATTAGTATATAGAAGTCAAATTTATTCCCATATACCAATTAAAACCTTAAAAAGGAGGTTCTCCCCAAGGACTGAGGAGTCCAATCCCCACACTGGGCTCCCCAGCCCAGGGGTCCTGCACCAAAATGAGCCCCCAAAATGTCTGACTTTGAAAACCAGCAGGGTTCACATTTTGGAGAGCCAGAGGGCTGTAGGAAACAGAGACTGCTCTTAAAGAGTGCAGGCAAAAACTCACTCAATCTGAATTCAAGCAGAAAGGCAGCAGTGTGAAAGGTGCCAGGGTCAGACCTACTTGCCGATCTTAGAAAGCCTCCTGCTGGGACTCCCCTTGGGGACTCAGATGTTGGCAGCAGCCACTAATGTGATCTCATATTACCTAGATGACACCAGAACTGGCAGGCATGCTCTGGAATCCTCCCTCAAGCCTATTAGCACCAGGGGCCTGCCTCGCCTACCAGTGTGCTCACATCAGTTGCCTGCCACCAGGCCTCACAGCCTGATGTGCTGGGGGGCCTGCACCGCCCACCAATGTATCCCCTGTAATCGCACAAAGCAGGTCCTCTCAGCCAGCTGGGCCCAGGGGCCAACCCGCATACCAGCAAACCCATGGCAGTTAGCCCCGCAACAAGAGAAAGGCGCACACAGCCCACACAGGTTACACCCCTGAAGCATCTGGCTCTGGTGCACAGAAGAGAGCATGTGCCTGGGCCCCACAGGACACCACCTACATAAGACCGCTTCTCCAAGATCAGGAAATGTAACGGGCCTACCTAATACAAAGAAATAAACACAGAGAATTAGGCAAAGTGAGAAGACAGAAAAGTATGTTCCAAATGAAAGAACAAGGCCAATCTCAGAAACTAAATGAAATGGAGATAAACAATCTATCTGATAAAGAGTTCAAGGTAATGATCATAAAGATGCTCATGAAACTCAGGAGAAGAATGGATGACCACAGTGCAAACTTCAGCAGAGTAAGAAAATACTTTAAAAAATCAGAGCTGAAGAATACAATAACTGAGATGAAAAACACACTAGAGGGAATCAATGGAAGATTAGATGATACAGAAGAATAGACTAGTGATCTGAAAGACAGAGTAGTGGAAATCACCCAAGCTGAACAGAAAAAAGAAAAAGAACTCAGAAAAAAGAGAATAGTTTAAGGGACCTCTGGGACAACATCAAGCATACTAACATTCGCATTACATGAATTCCAGAAGGAAGAGAGAGAGAGAAAGGGGCAGAGAAGTTATCTCAAGAAATAATAGCTGAAAACTTCCCCAATGTGAGGAAGGAAACAGACATCCAGGTCCTGGAAGCACAGTCCCAAACAAGACGAACCCAAAGAGGTCCACATCAAGACACATTATACTTAAAATGTCAAAAGAGAAAGATAAGGAGAGAATCTTAAAAGCAGCAGAGAAAAACAACTAGTTATACATACGAGAGCCCCCATAAGACTATCAGCTGACTTTTCAGCAGAAACTTTGCAGGCCAAAAGGGAGCGGCACAATATATTTAAAGTACTGGAGAAAAAAAGAAACAACCAAGAATACTCTACCCATCAAGGTTATCATTCAGAATTGAAGGAGAGGTAGTTTTATACACAGCAAAAGCTAGAGGAGTTCATCACCACTAAACCGACCTTACGAGAAATGTTAAAGGGACTTCTCTAAGTGGAAAAGAAAAAGCCACAACTAGAAGTAAGAAAATTCTGAGAAAACAATCTCACCACTACAGACAAACATATAGTGAAAGTAGTGGATCAATCACTTATAAAGCTAGTAGAAATGATGAAAGGTATAAGTAGTAAAATCATCTATATCTATGTAGTTAAGGGATATGCAAAATAAAAGGATGTAAATTCAAAACATAAAACATGATGGGGGCTAAACATGTAGGGCTTTTAGAAAGTGTTTGAACTTAAAACAAGATCATCAACTTAAAACAGCTATATACACAAGTCATTATATATGAACCTCATAGTACCTAAAACAAAAACACACACACAAAACAAAGGAATCCAAACATAACATTAAAGATATTCATCAAATCATAAGGGAAGAAAGCAAGAGAAGAAGAAAGAAACAAAGAAGAACTACAAAAACAACCAGAAAACAATAAACAGAATGGAAATGAGTAAATACCTATTAATAATTACTTTAAATGTAAATGGACAAAGTGCTCTAATCAAAAGACAATGGATGGCTGAATGGATCAAAAAATCAAGACCAGGACTTCCCTGGTGGTGCAGTGGTTAAGAATCCACCTGTCAATGCAGGGGACACAGGTTCAATCCCTGGTCCGGGAAGGTCCCACATGCCGCGGAGCAACTAAGCCCGTGCGCAACAACTACTGAGCCTGCGCTCCAGAGCCTGTGAGCCACAACTACTGGCCCATGCGCCACAACTACTGAAGCCCACGCGCCTAGAGCCTGTGCTCTGCAAGAAGAGAAGCCACTGTAATGAGAAGCCCATGCACCACAACAAAGAGTAGCCCCCACTCAACGCAACTAGAGAAAGCCTGCATGCAGCAACAAAGACCCAATGCAGTCAAAAAATAATTAATTAAAAAAAAGAATACTAGCAACCAAATTGAACAATACATTAGAAGGATCATAAACCATGACCAAGTGGGGTTTAAACCAAGGATGCAAGGATGGTTCAATATCCACAAATCAATTAATCTGACACACCATGTTAACAAGACGAAAGATAAAAATCCTGATTATCTCAATACATGTAGAAAAAGCATTTGACAAAACCCAACATCCATTTATGATAAAAACTCTCAACAAAGTGGGTATAGTGGGAACATACCTCAACATAATAAATTCCATATATGACAAATCCAGAGCTAAGACTCAACAGAGAAAGCTGAAAGCTTTGCCTCTAAGATCAGGAATAAGACAAAAATGCCCACTCTCATCACACTTATTCAACATGTATTGGAAGCCCTAGCCACAGCAAGCAGACAAGAAAAAGAAATAAAAAGCATCCAGGCTGCTGCTAGTGAACTTGTCCTCAAGGTGAGACACAGCCACCTCTCGCCTCTGCAGGAGACCACCCAACACTAGCAGGGTATTATAGACTAGAAAAATCCTGGTTTAAAAATAAAGAGATTAGGAGAGGAAAGACAGCAGAAGCAAAAAGAATTACAATCCTGCAGCCTGTGGAACAAAAACCACATTCACAGAAAGATAGACAAGATGAAAAGGCAGAGGGCTATGTACCAGATGAAGGAACAAGATAAAACTCCAGAAAAACAACTAAATGAAGTGGAGATAGGCAACCTTCCAGAAAAAGAATTCAGAATAATGATAGTGAAGATGATCAAGGACCTCAGAAAAAGAACAGAGGCAGACTCAAAAGATGCAAGAAATGTTTAACAAAGACCTAGAAGAATTAAAGAACAAACAAACAGAGATGAACAATACAATAACTGAAATGAAAAATACACTAGAAGGAATCAATAGCAGAATAACTGAGGCAGAAGAACGGATAAATGACCTGTAAGACAGAACGGTGGAATTCACTGCTGCAGAACAGAATAAAGAAAAAAGAATGAAAAGAAATGAAGACAGCCTAAGAGACTTCTGAGACAACAGTAAATGCAACAACATTCGCATTATAGGGGTCTCAGAAGGAGAAGAGAGAGAGAAAGGACCCAAGAAAATATTTGAAGAGATTATAGTCGAAAACTTCCCTAACATGGGAAAGGAAATAGCCACCCAAGTCCAGGAAGTGCAGAGAGTCCCATACAGGATAAACCCAAGGAAGACACACACCAAGACACATAGTAATCAAATTGGCAAAAATTAAAGACAAAGAAAAATTGTTGAAAGCAACAAGGGAAAAGCAACAAATAACATACAAGGGAACTCCCAAAAGGTTAACAGTTAATTTCTCAGCGGAAACTCTATAAGCCAGAAGGGAGTGGAATGACATATTTAAAGTGATGAAAGGGAAGAACCTACAACCAGATTACTCTACCCTGCAAGGATCTCATTCAGATTCGATGGAGAAATCAAAAGCTTTACAGACAAGCAAAAGCTAAGAGAATTCAGCACCACCAAACCAGCTCTACAATAAATGCTAAAGGAACTTCTCTAAGTGGGAAACACAAGAGAAGAAAAGGACCTACAAAAACAAACCCAAAACAATTAAGAAAATGGTCATAGGAACATACATATCAATAATTACCTTAAATGTGAATGGATCAAATGCTCCAACCAAAAGACACAGGCTCACTGAATGGATACAAAAACAAGACGCATATATATGCTGTCTACAAGAGACCCACTTCACACCTAGAGACACATACAGATTGAAAGTGAGGGGATGGAAAAAAGATATTCCATGCAAATGGAAATCAAAAGAAAGCTGGAGTAGCGATACTCATATCAGATAAAATAGACTTTAAATTAAAAATGTTACAAGAGACAAGAAAGGACACTACATAATGATCAAGGGATAAATCCAAGAAGAAGATATAATAATTATAAATATATATGCACCCAACATAGGAGCACCTCAATACATAAGGCAACTGCTAACAGCTCTAAAAGAGGAAATCGACAGTAACACAATAATAGTGGGGGACTTTAACACCTCACTTACATCAATGGACAGATCACCCAAACAGAAAATTATTAAGGAAACACAAGCTTTAAATAACACAATAGACCAGATAGATTTAATTGATATTTATAGGACATTCCATCCAAAAACAGCAGATTACACTTTCTTCTCAAGTATGCATGGAACATTCTCCAGGACAGATCACATCTTGGGTCACAAACCAAGCCTTGGTAAATTTAAGAAAACTGAAATCACATTAAGCATCTTTTCTGACGACAATGCTATGAGATTAGAAATCAGTTACAGGGAAAAAAACGTAAAAAACACAAACACATGGAGGCTACACAATACATTACTAAATAACCAAGAGATCACTGAAGAAATCAGAGAGGAAATCAAAAAATACCTAGAGACAAATGACAATGGAAACACGATGATCCAAAACCTATGGGATGCAGCAAAAACAGTTCTAAGAGGGAAGTTTATAGCAATACAATCCTACCTCAAGAAACAACAAATATTTCAAATAAACAATCTAACCTTACACCTAAAAGAACTAGAGAAAGAAGAACAAACAAAACACAAACTTAGTAGAAGGAAAGAAATCATAACGATCAAAGCAGAAATTAATAAAATAGAAACAAAGAAAACAATAACAAATATCAATAAAGCTGGTTCTTTGAGAAGATAAACAAAATTGATAAACCATTAGCCAGACTCATCACGAAAAAGAGAGGACTCAAATCAAAAAAATTAGAAATGAAAATGAAGTTACAACAGACACCACAGAAGTACAAAGCATCCTAAGAGACTACTACAAGCAACACTAAGCCAATAAAATGGACAACCTGGAAGAAATAGACAAATTCTTAGAAAGGTATAACCTTCCAAGACTGAACCAGGAAGAAATAGAAAATATGAACAGACCAATCACAAGTAATGAAATTGAAACTGTGATATAAAATCTTCCAACAAACAAAAGTCCAGGACCAGATGGCTTCACAGGTGAGTTCTATCAAACATTTAGAGAAGAGCTAACACCCATCCTTCTCAAACTCTTCCAAAAATTTGCAGAGGAAGGAACACTCCCAAACTCATTCTATGAGGCCACCATCATCAACCTGATACTAAAACCAGAAAAAGATACTACAAATGAAGAAAATTACAGACCAATATCACTGATGAACACAGATGCAAAAATCCTTAACAAAATACTAGCAAACAGAATCCAACAACACATTAAAAGGCTCATACACCATGATCAAGTGGGATTTATCCCAGGGATGCAAGGATTCTTCAATATACACAAATCAATCAATGTAATACACCATATTAACAAACTGAAGAAGAAAAACCGGATCATCTCAATCTCATCTCATCTCAATAGATGCAGAAAAAGCTTTTGACAAAATTCAACACCAATTTATGATAAAAACTCTCCAGAAAGTGGGCACAGAGGGAACTTACCTCAACATAATAAGGCCACATATGACAAACCCACAGCAAACATCATTCTTTTTTTTTTTTTCGGTACGTGGGCCTCTCACTCTTGTGGCCTCTCCCGTTGCGGAGCACAGGCTCCGGACGCGCAGGCTCAGCGGCCGTGGCTCACGGGCCCAGCTGCTCCAAGCACGTGGGATCTTCCTGGACTGGGGCACGAACCCATGTCCCCTGCAACGGCAGGCGGACTCCCAACCACTGCGCCACCAGAGAAGCCCCAAACATCATTCTTGATGGTGAAAAACTGAAAGCATTTCCTCTAAGATCAGGAAAAAGACAAGAATGTCCACGCTCACCACTATTATTCAACATAGTTTTGGAAGTCCTAGCCATGGCAATCAGAGAAGAAAAATAAATAAAAGGAATACAAATTGGAAAAGAAGAAGTAACACTGTCACTCTTTGCAGATGACATGATACTATACATAGAGAATCATAAAGATGCCACCAGAAAACTACTAGAGCTAATCAATGAATTTGGTAAAGTTGCAGGATACAAAATTAATGCACAGAAATCTCTTGCATTCCTACACACTAATGATGAAAAATCTGAAAGGGAAATTAAGGAAACACTCCCATTTACCATTGCAACAAAAAGAATAAAATACCTAGGAATAAACATACCTAGGGAGACAAAGACCTGTATGCAGAAAACTATGAGACACTGATGAAAGAAATTAAAGATGAAACAAACAGATGGAGAGATATACATGTTCTTGGATTGGAAGAACCAATACTGTGAAAATGACTATACTATCCAATGCAATCTACAGATTCAATGCAATCCCTATCAAATTACCAATGGCATTTTTTACAGAACTAGAACAAAAAATCTTAAAATCTGTAAGGAAAAACAAAAGACCCCGAATAGCCAAAGCAATCTTGAGGGAAAAAATACAGAGCTGGAGGAATCAGGCTTCTGGACTTCAGACTATACTACAAAGCTACAGTAATCAAGATAATATGGTACTGGCACAAAAACAGAAATAAAGACCAATGGAACAGGATAGAAAGCCCAGAGATAAACCCACACACGTATAGTCACCTTATTTTTGATAAAGGAGGCAAGAATATACAATGGAGAAAAGACAGTCTCTTCAGTAAGTGGTGCTGGGAAAACTGGACAGCTACATGTAAAAGAATGAAATTAGAACAGTCCTTAACACCATATACAAAAATAAACTCAAAGTGGATTAGAGACCTAAATGTAAGACTGGACAGTATAAAACTCTTACAGGAAAACATAGGAAGAACACTCTTTGACATAAATCACAGCAAGATCTTTTCTGATCCACCTCCTAGAGTAATGGAAATAAAAACAAAAATAAACAAATGGGACCTAATGAAACTTAAAAGTTTTTACACAGCAAAGGAAGCTACAAACACGAGGAAAAGACAACCCTCAGAATGGGAGAAAATATTTGAAAACAAATCAATGGACAAAGGATTAATCTCCAAAATATATAAACAGCTCATGCAGCTCAATATTAAAAAGACAAACAACCCCATCAAAAAATGGGCAGAAGGGCTTCCCTGGTGGCACAGTGGTTGAGAGTCCGCCTGCCAATGCAGGGGACACAGGTTCGTGCTCCGGTCCAGGAAGATCCCACATGCCGCGGAGCGGCTAGGCCTGTGAGCCATGGTCACTGAGCCTGCGTGTCCGGAGCCTGTGCTCTGCAACAGGAGGGGTGACAAAAGTGAGAGGTCCGCGTACCGCAAAAAAAAAAAAAGGGCAAAAGACCTAAATAGACATTTCTCCAAAGAACACATACAGATGGCCAAGAAGCACATGAAAAGGTGCTCAACATCACTAATTATTAGAGAAATGCAAATCAAAACTACAATGATTTATCACCTCACACTAGTTAGAACGGGCATCATCAGGAAATCTACAAACAACAAATGCTGGAGAGGGTGTGGAGAAAAGGGAACCCTCTTGCACTGTTGGTGGGAATATAAATTGATACAGTCACTATGGAGAACAGTACGGAGGTTTCTTAAAAAACTAAAAATAGAATTACCATATGACCCAGCAATCCCACTATTGGGCATATACCCAGAGAAAACCATAATTCAAAAAGACACACACACCCCAATGTTCATTGCAGCACTATTTATAATAGCCAGGACATGGAAGCAACCTAAATGCCCATCGACAGATGAATAGATAAAGAAGATGTGGTACATATATACAATGGAATATTACTCAGCCATAAAAAGGAACGAAATTGAGTCATTTGTAGAGACATGGATGGAACTAGAGACTGTCATACAGAGTGAAGTAAGTCAGAAAGAGAAAAACAAATATCGTATATTAACGCATATATGTGGGACCTAGAAAAATGGTACAGATGAACTGGTTTGCAGGGCAGAAATTGAAACACAGATGCATAGAACAAACGTATGGACACCATGGGGGGAACGTGGCCGGGGGGTGGGGGGGTGGTGTGATGAACTGGGAGATCGGGATTGACATGTATACACTGATGAGTATAAAATTGATGACTAATAAGAACCTGCTGTATAAAGAAATAAATAAAGTTCAAAAATAATAATAATAAATAAAAATAAAGAGATTAGGAGCAGTTGCTCTACTGACTTGCTGTATAAAAAAAAAAAGAAAAAAGCATCCAAATTGGAAAGGAAGAAGTCACTGTCACTATTTGCAGATAACATGATATGGTATATACAAAACCCTAAAGACATCACCAGAAAACTTTTAGAACTCATTAATGAATTCAGGAAAGTTGAAGGACACAAAATTAATATACAGAAATCTGTTTCATTTCTATTCACTAATAACTAGCATAAAGGGAAAAAAAAGAGAAAACAATCCCATTTATAATTGCATCAAAAAGAATAAAATAGCTAGGAATAAATTTAACCAAGAAGGTGAAAGACCTATACTCTGAAAACTATAAGACACTGATGAAAGAAATTGATAATGACACAAATAAATGGAAAGATATACCATGATCATGGGTTGAAAGAATTAATACTGTTAAAATGTCCATACTATCCAAAGCAATCTACAAATTCAGTGCAATCCCTATCAAAATACCAATGGCGTTTTTAACAGAACTAGAACAAATAATCCTAAAACTGGTAGGAACCACAAAAGACTCCAAATATCCAAAGAAGAACAAAGCCAGAGTTACTGTGCTCCCAGAGTTCAAACTATACTACAAAGCTATAGTAATCAGAATAGTATTGTACTAGCACAAAAACAGTCACGTTGATCAATGGAACAGAACACAGCCCAGAAATAAGCCCATGCTTATAGTCAATTAATCTATGACAAAGGAGGCAAAAATATAACGTGGAGAAAGACAGTCTCTTCAATAAAGTGTTGGGAAAATTGGACAGCTACGTGCAAAAGTATTAAATACCATATACAAAAATAAACTCAAAATGGGTTAAAGTCTTAAGTGCAAAACCTAAAACTATAAAACCCCTAGAAGAAAACATAGGCAACAAACGCTTGACATTAGTCTTAGCAATGTCTTTTTGGATCTATCTCCTCAGGCAAAAGAAACAAAAGCAAGAATAAACAAATGGGACTAATCAAACTAAAAAGCTTTTGCACAGAGAAGGAAACCAACAACAAAACACAAAGGCAACCTACTGAGTGGGAAAAGATATTTGCGGATGATATATCGAATAAGGGGTTAATATCCAAAATATCCAAAGAACATACACAACTCAGTATCAAAAAAACCAAGCAATCTGATTAAACAATAGGCAGAGGACTTGAATAGACATTTTTCCAAAAAAGACATACAGATGACCAACAGACACATGAAAAGATGCTCAATATCACTAACTATCAGGGAAATGCAAAACAAAATCACAGTGAGATATCACCTCACACCTGTCAGAATGGCCATTACCAAAAAGACAACAAGTAACAAGTGTTGGCAAGGAGAAAAAAGGAACCCTCATACATTGTTGGTGGGAATGTAAATTCGTACGGCCACGATGGAAAACAGTATGGAGCTGGGTCAAATAATAAAAATAGAACTACCAGAAGATCCAGCAATTCCACTCCTGGGTTTCTATCTGAAGAAAACAAAAATACTAATTTGAAAAGATATATGCACCCCTGTGTTCATTTCAGCATTATTTACAATAGCAAGTGTCCACCCATAGATAGGTAAAGAAGATGTGGTATGTATTCATGTATACAATGGAGTATTACTCAGCCATAAAACAGAATGAAATCTTGCCATAATGCAACAACATGGATGGACCTAGGGGGTATTTTGCTAAGTGAAATAAGTCAGGCAAAGAAAGACAAAAACCAAATGATTTCACTTATATGTGGAATCCAAAAACCAAAACAAAGGAACAAACAAAACAAAACAGAAACAGACTCACAGATACAGAGAACAAACTGGTAGCTGCCAGAGGGGAGGGGAGTTGGGGAATGGATGAAATAGATGAAGGGGATTAAAAGGTACAAACTTCCAGTGACACAAAAAATAAGTTAAGGGGATATAATATAGTGTACAGCATGGGGAATATAGTCAATAATATTATAATAACTTTGTATGGTGACAAATGGTTACTATACTTATTGTGGAGATCATTTTGTAATGCATGTAAATGTTGAATCACTATGTTGTACACCTGAAACCAATATTGTATGTCAACTATACTTCAATAATTTTTTTTAAAAATAAAGAAAAACACAAGAGATAAAAAATTGGTGGGGGTGGGGTGGCCGTGAGAGGCTGGCAGTAAGGTTAGTATTATGTTCAGTAAATATTATACTCCTTTAAGAGCTAAACCTAAGCAAATCAAAGAATACTATTCTCAAATTTTATAATCATTCTTAGTGTAATATATATTATTAACACGTAAATAATAAAAAATAAAAGAAAGCTATCTACTACACATGAATCCAAGTTCTGGTTCAGAAAACATGCAAGAGAGCTAGTAAAATAAGGACACCACAATTAGATTCAGTTTGGAGAGCCACACATGTACATACATACATCCTTTAGTATTTTTTTCCCTTTTCTTTTATTTAAGTTCAGAAATAGGTGAAAGAAACAAAAAGGAAAGAAAGGGGGAGGGAGAGAAGAAGGTGTTGGGGAGAAAGGGAGTGAGTGAGGAAGGAAGGAAGGAAGGGAGGGAGGGAGGGACTGACGGACTAACAATGGTTCAAAGCAAAGAAATAAAGACAATTTTAAACTCACAGAAACACAGAACTTAAACATAAATAAAATGTATGACGAATTTGCCTATAATAACAAGATCAAATTAAACAAGGAACTAAATTATAATTCTCAAAAAGTAGAATAAAGTTGAGATACAGTTTAGAGTTTTTTTAAATAGGGAAAAAAATTCCAAATAGCAATTAATATTTACAGACCCAGAAAAGTTAGGAATACTAGAATAGTGTACCTCAGAAGAAATATTTTTAAAAAATAGGTTATAAGCTTCTTAAGGTCAAAAACCATATTACATTCATCTCTTTATTCCCCATGATGTCTACACATAAGAGTTATTTAATACATTCTTTGAAGTGAATGATTCATTTATATTATAGCTAAATGTTAATTCTCCCTAAAAGAATATCCAAAAGCAGTGCTGCAGGAATCCAAAGTAGAGAGACCAGAAGTGGTTTTTCTATAGTTACAACAATATGACAGCAGAAGAAAAAAATTGGGGCTTCAAAAGTTTCTAAGGAAAGATAAGTTTAGATTCTTAAAGGAACTAATGTTGCCTAATGTTAATAAATGCTTAAGAATGTCAATAAAGGGCATCATACATCTGTTCTTTTTTAATAAGAGAGAACAGATTTTTGTTAAAGTAACAGCAACAGCTTTCTGCAAAATATCACATTTTAAAAATATATTCACTAAGGTTATTCAAGAAGCACTTTTGAAAAGTTACTACCAGTCATACAAGTAGAAAGTATAGTAACCTGGCCTTCAGGCCAAAAAAAAATTTTATAATTACTAGTAAGAAGTATAAATTATAGAAAAATTTAAACTGATTATGAAAGTAGGTGTTACATTGCAAGTATCTATGACTAATTTTCTTTTTTTCAGAAGCACAGCATGGCTTGTGGGATCTTAGTTCTCTGACCAGGGGTTGAACTCACACCCCATGCAGTTGGAAGGGCAGAGTCCTAATCACTGGACCTCCAGGGAATTCTCTACGACTAATTTATTTTAATCATATTTAAACTTTTACATAACTTTTGATAGACTTTTACATTTATCAAAAGAGCGGGCTAATATTTCTATAAACCAGAATCCTACTTATAAAATATGGGAAACAGTGGGATTCTTCCCACATACCTCCGCCAATTAGAATACCTAAAACTACTATGGCTTATTTACTACCCATGGTCTTTGTGGATATTTATAAAAGAACTGACTTCTCGAAGTTCTAAATGTCACCCTAACTTTATAAACCAGGCTCCAATTCCGATGATTTATAAGAGTAGAAGTTAAATTTTTGTAAGTATATTCCATATAGCAACAAAAGCCTTACAAACTACAGGCATACCTTGTTTTATTTGCTTCATTTTATTGTACTTTGGGAATACTGAGTTTTTTCACAAAATGAATTTTACAAATTGAAGGTATATGGCAACCCTGCATTGTCAGATGATGGTTAGCATTTTTTAGCAATAAAGTATTTTTTAATTAAGGTATGTACATTTTTTTAGACATAATGCTATTACACACTTAATAGACTACAGTATAGTGTAAACATAACTTTAATACACACTGGGAAAACCAAAAAGTGTGTGTGACTCACTTTATTGCGATATTCACTTTATTGGGGTGGTCTGGAACCAAACCTGCAATATCTGAGGTATGCCTGTTAATTTATTATACTCTAGAGAAGAGAACAAAAAAGGAAGCCAATGCAAACTCAAAAATATCTTTTCACATGCCAGTCTTGGGCATACTTTATGTAACCACTTAAAATAATAACATAATAGTAATGGTTTCACTAGTAATCTGGCAATATAACCTCAAAAAGAAAGAGTTAATGTTATTATATAGCAGTAATTCAATTTTTTTTCTCGTTTCTAAATTACATTTTTTTTCTTTCTAACAGTGTTACTTTAGAAGGAACTCAAGTTTGACAAAAATCTTCATTAAATTCCTCAAAAAATAAATCATAAAAATGTAAGAATTTTCATAATAGCAGATATTCCAGGAGACTCTTATTTAAAGGGGGGAAAAAACCTTACAAAATATTGGTGAAATCACTTAAATTTCAAAAGATTAAAACTAATTATATATTTAATCTCAAAAGATAATAACATCTTTACTCATCAACATATTTCTATAAAATCAAAATGAAATAAACTTATTGCCATCTATTTTAAGTCATATCCCAAATTACCAAATACGAATTAACATAAAAGCATCCTACATAAGTTTTTCACACCTCTATCACACTTTTGAACTCACTTGGATAAATATGGATCTTTCCAACAGCAGCAGGAGTTTCTACAAAGTTATTTACCTTGTCCAGGTCTTGCAGTTATAGTTGCTCCAGCAGATGGCGGCTCCAACTCCTGTCAAATTCAATAATGTTATTACAGTGACCTACTACAATGTGCGATTTAAAATAAAATAGTAGTGATATTACAGCCTTACCTTTGCTTTCTTTGAGTCTGGATCAAACCTTTCAAGAATTAATTTAGCTGTTTTATAAGTTTCTTTTTCCATGACTTCTTCAAGCTGCAAACAAAAATTTCCACAAGTTGTCACATTTTAAAACACACATGCACTACTTACTTTTATAAGTCCTATTCAAAAAGTATTCAACTGCAAGGCTTAAAATAAACAGCACATAATATACCCAGATAGCATGAAAGACTTCCACATTCAAATAATTAAAATCCAGATTTTAAAATGGCTTCTAACCTCTAATATGTTACTTGTATTTAACAGCTTTACTGCAAGGAAATACCAAATATTGCTAATTGTTTACATATAATGAGGAGAATAATTACATGCACCAACTTCAATAATGGAATGTGCAAAAATCTATCAGCCATCATTATTGGAAGTTATTAGACATGACAAGCAAATGACAGGCAATTCCTCAGATTTATTTCCTCCTAGTACTTAATGCTATTAATTTAAAGAAGGTCGTTAGCCAAGAGCTTTACAAAATAAAATCTCTGTGCCAATTAACTGCTGTCAGCATCGATTTTAGATTATTTATTAGCAGAAGCAATTAGCTTGCTGCAAAATGCAGTGAAAACTCACCTAACTGGGAGAACAGCCATGCTCTCTCATGGAATTTGCTCAAATGACTTTAAAAGCTGAAGCTCCCCATTTTTTACTTAGATTCAAACAACTTTAGGGGGAAAAACTGAACATAATAAGAATTTAAGTAAAGATTTTACTGAGTTCTATGCTCACACTAGGGACTGTAATTAAAGCACTTCATTATTATAGAATTTTATTTACAATGCACTCAAGTCACTTTATGGCTTAATATGTGGGTTTAATTTAAAAAGTAATCACTAGTAAAGTATCATTTTAGCAGTTACAGCCCAATATCAGAAAAAGTTTAACTTTAGTACAAGACAGTCATAGTTATGACATAGTTAATATATAGAATAAAAATGCTTTTGCAAAACTTGGAAGAGGACCTTTTCCTTCTCAGTGACCACTTAGATTCATTAAATGTCATGTTTATTCCAAAGGACATTTATTTTAAAATGCAAAGCAGAGAACATTTACCAAATTAAAATACAATTTAAAATATGCTGCCACAATAGTTAACAGATTCCTCATTAAAATCTCAATATAACACTTAAGAAGTGCTTAGATGAATGATTTACTAACCTTGGTTTAGTGAAACTAAAATATTTTTCTAACTATTTCAAAATTATGATAAATTCTCAAACAAGCAAGTTTAAATTTCTGATGTAAAGAAAATGTTTGTAACATTACTACTTTAGGGTTGGGGAAAAACTTAGGATGGGGACAGAGAGAGGGCATGATAGAATCTATCCCCAAATCAACATAATCTACATGAAACAGCAAAGAACTGAATCCCTGATCTCTACAAATTAATTTTTGATGGTCCAGACCAGTGCTGTAACAATAGAACTACCTGTAATGATGGAAGTGGTTTATATCTGCACAATAGAGTAGCTACAATGCCATATGTGATAAATGATCACTTAAAATATTGCTTGTGCAACTGAGGAACCCAACTGTAGCTACTTTTATTCCACTTTAAATAATGTAAACTTTAAAAGCTACATGGGTCTAGTGGCTACTGACTTGTACAGCACAATTCTAGAGTAAGACTATTGGTAGGTTTAAAAAGAAGATTAGATACAACTGTGATCTTTAAAACAATACACAAAAGTCAAAACTGAAATGCCATTTTATTAAACGATTGCCATTCCTAGTACATCATTCAGCAAGTATTCATGTTTATGTCTATGTACATGTAAAGTATCTTAAATAAAAACATTTTAAAAAGCAAAAGATATAAATCCATTCTCTTTTTCTTTTGCATTTACTTTGAAAAATTCTTTTTTCACGTAATAGCTTAATTAACACATATATTCCTACTACATTTTAAGTGAATAATTTGTTTTATAAATAGGGAGACATCTGATCAGTGGGAAGAATACAAACTTGAAACCATGACATCAGAAAAGATCTGGGTTCAAAGTACATCTCCATTGTTAATTAGCTGTAGAAAGACTGAGCAAGTCTGTTAGCCTCAGTTTCTCCTTTTGTAGAGCAGAAACATTAACACTTTCTCGTAGCACTGTTATGCAATTTAAGTAATGTAGGAGAGTCTATACCAGTACCTAACACAAAAACGCATAATCTTCAATGATACCTCAGTTATTCAGAGTGGATCTGAAACAAGCAGTGTTTTCAAATACCCACCGTATTAATATCAGGATTCAGGAATGAGAAACTGAATTCTCAGAATTCCCTGAATTACAAATTACTCTGTATTCTTCCTAATATTTTACATATTTCAAATAATAATGAATGATGTAACAAAGAGTGAATTGTTTTTCTGTGATATGAGTATACTAAAAGTTTAAAAGTTTTTTATTTAAAAAAGAGAATAATAGGGACTTCCCTAGTGGTGCAGTGGTTAAGAACCCACCTGCCAACGCAGGGGACACGGGTTTGAGCCCTGGTCCGGGAAGATCCCACATGCCACAGAGCAACTAATCCCGTGCGCCATAACTACTGAGCCCGCGTGCTGCAACAACTGAAGCCCACGCGCCTAGAGCCCGTGCTCTGCAACAAGAGAAGCCACCGCAATGAGAAGCCCGCGCACCACAAGAGTAGCCCCTGCTCGCCGCAACTAGAGAAAGCTAGCGTGCAGCAACGAACACCCAACACAGCCAAAATTTTAAAAATAAAATAAATAAATTAAAATTAAAGAAATAAAAATTAAAAAGAATAATAAACACATGGTTGCTTATTTATTATGAATCAACATTATTTTGGCAAGATTATATATTTTGAGAACATATAAAAATTATTTCTACCTGATATAGAATTTCATCATAGAAGATACTAAAAGAAGGGAACACTAACACAAAATAAACATCAATTTTTTTAATTTTGAAAGATAATTATACAATATTTAAATTATAACTCTTGAAATAAAATTTTAAAACACACAAAGCATTAACTGCCTTATCCAATACTCTTTATCCTGTTTCATAACAAATATTCCGATGTAGAAAAATGTCTTGTGTTTTGTACTGACTTTGGTCAAATTATTAAAAGAATCTTCAATTCACAGCTTTAGGGTACATGTTGCATTATTTAAACTCATATTTTTAAAATGATGAAAATACTGTCTGCTTATCCTGATTTTGTTTTGCTGTTGAAATCAATATTGTTTTTACTAATTCAGATTTTAAATCATTTTCTGACTTTATATAGGAGTATTCTACAATAACAGTAACATCTCTCTCAGCATTTCTTCTGTTAAAGTATTTACAAAGATCTGTAGCCTACAGTGAATATTCAAACACTGGAAAACACCAGCAGATATTACTGGGTAATATAAAAATGTAACATGAAACTTCTAGTGAGGTTAACAGCCCCACACAGAATCACATGCTAAAATTGCCAATTTAAGGACTTATTTTGCTTCCAAAATTTATTTCATGGAATATCACTCACAGGATTTTGTATACAGTATTCTATATATATAAACTTATTAACATTTATTTGTAAGAATAAGTCACCATTAATAAGAGACAGGGCCCATAAAACAGACTTATGGCCACAAAAGCAAGACTGACTAATTAGATTGTGCCACTTCTCCTCTATGTGCTCCTGTCCTGTTGCCTAAAATGTCCACATTAACCTACAGCTCAGCATGCCAGCATTTCTTGCTCTTGCTTTCAACTGACACTAGTGGATTCTTTTGAACCAGTAACATTTGTAGTGATTGTTAAGTTTTAATTCTCAGAGAATTATAATAATTCTTTCCCAGGTTCCCAATTTCTCAACCGATTTTCCTCAGGACTTGGAAAAATATAAATTGCCTGAGAAATGCCAGAAAGGAATTACCACATAGAAACACCTGTAATATTCTGAAAAAAGCACAGCATTTTCATGAAGCCACTTAAAGAGGTCATTTTGACTCAAGTTTTGATGGATTTTGATTTTGAACTGTTTTGATGGGATGCTCATGGATACAAAGCGATTATCTATTGAATAGTGACATGTTTTAAACTAAAAGTTAAAAAAAAAATGTGAGTGGCAAAACGTACACAACCAGACTTGGGAGGTTTTTTAGGTAACTAAAGATTAATTCCTAGCTTTATTTTAGTAAGTAAATACTTACATTAAGTTCTTAGATTTAAAACATTGTTTTAAAACATTTAAAACGGTGTCACTCATTTTCCTTTCTAAGTAATTTTAATTAATTGATAATTCATGTTTATTGTTACAAATTACACTTTGACAAATTACAAATTACATTACAAATCTATCCAGATTAAAGAGAGGCATACCTGAGGAAATCACCTTTAATAACACCTCAAGTAGTAAATACAATTTACATTCATTTTTTTAGTGAAAGAGAAGGGTTAGGAGTTGGGTACTTTTAAACTAATGGCTATTCTTCCTGCCAGCATTTTTAAAGCTATAAATGTAGAGTTAAACATCAAGGAGCAAAATCAGTTTTGATTACATTTTGCTTTTGCTCAAAAGTAATGTCCCTTCTTTTTCCTCTCATTACCAGTACAAATCATTAGCTAGCATTGTACTCCTTACAAATTCACCCTTAACACCTATTGTTCTAAACAAAGTATAACTCAAACAAAGCAGCTCTGTTAAGGGCTTGAGCAATAAAGGCAAGGGACTAGTTAGCAACAGCAACAGTACTGAAACCAGAAGCAATCAAGTCAATGCAAATTGTGTTCCCTAATTAACAAAATGAGTTAAAGCAGCCAACTTATTTTTCTTTAATTATACATTGCAAGAGAAATGCTATACTGAAGTATTCTGTAATATTGATGTCTCATGAACCATTTAGATATACAAAACTATTGAACCTTGAACTGAGTTTCCCAACTGTCAGACCTAGATGGAGCAGCGTTTATGTTGTGATTCCATCAAGGGCTATTAAAGAAGTAAATAGCTTGGTTTGTCCTGTCAAAGAATTTTCTAAGTCTGTTCTGTTACTCTACTGAGAGTTCTTCACCAATCATATGTTCTCTAAGATTCTGTTTTCTGTTCATGTGATGCCACTGACATTGAATCAGCTTCTCATCACTTAGAATTTTTTTATTTTCTTCTTTTTTTCTCTCTCTTTTTTCTTTTGTCTTCCTCCTTGTCTTTTCTACTTTAATCAATATTTCTCCATTTTGGTACAACAAGTAAGGCTTGGCTACCAGCTCTTCTTTTTTTTATCACATCAGCAAACCAAACCAATCATATCACAACTTCTATATTATTGAGAACCATCAGTATTTCCTCACTTTGAATTTCTGGCTGTTCCATAATGTGTAGAATGCCAGAAATATAATAAGATACAATGGAAACATTTCTACGTTTCAATTTAGGACCATCAAAAGTATCAATGCAATTTTTTTTTTTTTTTTCCAGTACGCAGGCCTCTCACTGTTGTGGCCTCTCCCATTGCAGAGCACAGGCTCCGGACGCGCAGGCCCAGCGGCCATGGCTCACAGGCCTAGCTGCTCCACAGCATGTGGGGTCTTCCTGGACCTGGGCACGAACCCGTGTCCCCTGCATGGGCAGGCAGACTCTCAACCACTGCGCCACCAGGGAAGCCCTCAATGCAATTTTGATAAATACCTCACAGAATACTGAAGAGGCATCAAATAAAAAAGATAAGGAATCCTTTCAGAATTAAGGTTTCTTTATTTTTCAGGTACTTAAATCCCTCAGGACCAGTGTCTTTTCTTACCAATTCACAGAACAATTTTTAACATTAATCTTAACCTTCATAATTTTTATTAGTTTCATCCATAATTGTTACTCATTATGTTAGACTAAAATACATTAAATTGATTTTGCATCTGATCAAATTTCATTAAGTTTCCATATAACATGATACTCCTATCAATTATCATTCTTATACTTCAAAAATAATTACATGAAAAAAGTATATGTAAATTCAAGCCAAACACCAAGTTCAACCCACTTATTAAAAACTATTACAGGGCTTCCCTGGTGGCGCAGTGGTTGAGAGTCCGTCTGCCGATGCTGGGGACACGGGTTCGTGCCCCGGTCCGGGAAGATCCCACATGCCATGGAGCGGCTGGGCCTGTGAGCCATGGCCACTGAGCCTGCCCGTCCGGAGCCTGTGCTCCGCAATGGGAGAGGCCACAACAGTGAGAGGACCACGTACCGCAAAAAAAAAAACAAAAAAACTATTACATATCAACCTCTAAACATCTAGAGTCCTTCCTCTCTCTCTTGATCCTCCTCTTTCCAACCCATCTGAAGGATGCATTTAACTGGCCCCACAACAGACACCCATGTGATCAGAACTGCTGATAGAAAATGAAAGAAACCAAAGAAAAAATACTCTCTTTCTCTCTCCCCAGTTTTCTTTGGCCTTTTTTTTTTTGCATGTTAAATTTGTTTTTTACAACCAATCTTCTTGATTCCCTCTCTCCTCGCTTTATTATGTCAAGAAAATCTGAGAACTGACATACGATGTTTGGTCTTTTTTTGGCCCTAATAATAAATCTGGATACCCACTTTTTACCACTCTGCCTCATTTAGTCCTCCAAAATGATTCATTTACTTACTTCTCAGCTTCCAACTGACATAGACACTCAGACTCTCAAAAGTTCATCTAACTACTTTTTCCTGTCGATCATTATTAACTAGCAAAAATATTCATAACTTAGCTTCACCATTAAACTGTTATCTAAAAACATACTTGTTCCTTACTTAATGTTCCTTTCCTTAAGTAATGACTCTTAATGTAAGAGTCATTACTTACAACATATAAACATTAATTATTCAGTTCTGAATTTATTAGTTTTATATAAATTAACTTAAATAAAAGTTAACTTACTATTTTTTTCTTCTGGGATTTTAAATCATCCAATGCTTCATCTAGAAAACAAGATTTAAACCAAAACTAAATCAGATATTAAGATACTTAAGATACAAGAAAAAAAATCATGTCAAATGATATACATTAAGCAACTGCAAGAAAACAGTCTCATTTTAGAATTTCTCACAGATGTGTACAGACAGAAGTCATCTCAATTTTTACCCATATATATTTTATATGTTTGCTTATATTAGATATTACAAGCTCAGGAGTGGAAAAATGGACTTTACATAGAATAAAACACGTTTCCAAATTTTAAAAGATACATATTTTTTAAATGTTTTCAGAAATATTACTTTTTATTATTTCTCCTTCAACATCCCACCCACATTAATTTACAAAATTAAAACCAATTATTTTTTATACATTGGTAATAAAAATGTTCTCTTTATTTATGAATAAAGAAGTACATATTTTATTAAGTTATTTGATCTTCAAGATATTGAGCACTAATAAAGAAACCTTTGAAAATCTATAGCATTATATACCTGAAGAGGGACTTGGAAAGGAAGAGGATACTAATTACTTTTCAAAATTAAACTTTTCCAAGATTTGCCTGTTTAGTTAGGTTGCATTGGTGGAACATAAAGAATCATTTCAAAGGATATAATTTATGAATGTCAATATCTGCTTTACAAATTTATTTTAGATTTCTAGTTTTTCTCTAGAAATACTGAACTAGTATAAATAAGAATACTATTCCAGATGGAAAGAAGACTTATAACTTGATTTAAACATTTTACCAAATAGAATTCAAATAATTGTTCTTAATGTTTAATTAAATTTACAAATAAAATTATCTTTTCATGAAGTTCTGGAGTAGCAAACATCTGAATACCCAATTCAAATAATACTATTTACGTAAAAATCCAAAGAAATACAAACTTATGAAAAGATGATTTTACTATATATTTTTTTCAAAGTGTTCTAGCAGACTAATTACTGAAAGGGGAAAAAAACTGCTGACCTCTTTAAAGAGAATAGTCATCTTTAGTTAGATAAGACCAAGCCAAATATCTAACCTTTAATGCAGAGATCAGCAAACTTTTTCTATAAAGGGCCAGACACTAAATATTTTAGGCTTTATGGGCCAAAAGGCAAAATTAGGTGAGCACTTTTAAAGGAGTAAACAAATTTCCACAAAACTTTCATTGACATAATTCAAATATAATAATAATTGAGTTCAATTTTTTGTAACATAGGTCTACCAATGAAAAGAATGGAATCTGGAGGGGTAGGTGGGGGATAACATTTCACTTAATTGAGATTCAAAATTAGTGTCCCCCATCCTCAAAATTGATCACAAATGTCAATCTGTTAGTTTATCTGTAATGAGATTTCACACATTTTATTTTTGAAAATTTTTTTTCACAGATAGCTGCTGCTAAATATTGAAATCAATCCACAATCACATGATTTTAATTGAGCATATTCATTGTGTGAAAGGCATTTATAAAATTCTTTAGATTCTTCTCTTGATATTTGCCTTTTATCATGTCATTGCAAATTAATCACTTCCAGTTAAATGGATTTTGAAATACGGAAATTTCCTTTGTACTTGCATGAGGTCTGAAAAACACTGCTGGAATCGCAGTTTGAGCTCAGATAATGTATCTGCTGCAAATCGGGGTGGGAATGGAGATCTTGTTTCTTAACTTCTCATAGCACTTTTTAAAAAATTACCTTTCGTCATCAAAAGCAAATTGTTATTTGCTTTTCTAAATCACTTTATAGCAGTATAGGTTTCACATATAAGGACTGTTTTGTCTCGTACTCTTAGGTTGAATTCATTAAGAACCATTATCAAGTCTGCAGCAAAATCTAATTTCCAAAGCCAGTTCATTCATAATGGTTGAAGGTGGTTCTTCTCATTCAGAAACATTTTAGTCTTGGCTCTGAGCTCAAAACATCACAATAAAAGTTTACTACTACTACTAATCCATCCAACTGCTTGTATTTCTGATAAAAGTTCACATAATTGATGATGATTAAGTCCATTGCTGTTGAATAACACAGTGGATAACCACAGAATTTAAACACCTTACAGTTTCATGAGCTTTGTAAATTAATCCACTAAGCCTCTTTCTGCTTCACACATATTTTTACCACCAATAGTTGTAAATACATCTCAGTAGATTCCACTTCAGGTTGTACTAAATTAGTGTTTTTTCAACTTCTTTAAAAATATTCTCTCCCAGAGTGTTCTACACAGACTGTTCACAGAGGCTAATTCTTCAGTCATTTCAAGTTCAGTACTGACTTCTGAAATAAATTACAATTGAGCTGTTATCAGTAACATCTGTCAACTCATCAAGAGTCAATGACAGGGAATTCCCTGGCACTCCAGTGGTTAGGACTCGAGCACTTTCACTGTGGTGACCCGTGTTCAAGCCCTGGTCAGGGAACTAAGATCCTGCAAGCCTCGCAGCATGGCCAAAAAACAAAAAAAAAGAGCCAATGACAATCACTTTAAATAATTTTTTTTAAATGATCTTGTTTTTAAGTTAATTATGTTGCTTCCAGTGTTCTTAATTCTTCAAGCAATTGTTCTTGCTAAAAAGGCTACTAGCCAAGCAAGTATTTTCTCTAAACACATTTTTTCAGCTGCTGCAATTACACAATTTAATTAACTCACCATTGGTAAATAGCTTTCTTTGCTTCACAAATAAGCCACTCAGAAACTTACTTTGAAGTTCCATTTTCACTTTTTATTTTTATGAAGAAATCCTGCTATGATGAGATATTCCATTTAAAATTTTCTAGGGGCTTCCCTGGTGGCGCAGTGGTTGGGAGTCCGCCTGACAATGCAGGGGACACGGGTTCGTGCCCCGGTCCGGGAGGATCCCACATGCCGCGGAGCGGCTGGGCCCGTGAGCCATGGCCACTGAGCCTGCGCGTCCGGAGCCTGTGTGCCACAGCAGGAGAGGCCACAACAGTGAGAGGCCCGCATACCGCAAAAAAAAAAAAAAAAGTTCTAATTTTTCTAACATTGCTTTTCTGTGCATTGGGAGTATCATGATGAGTACTTAGCATGATAGTCAATGTATATTTGTATTCTTTTAGTACATTTATAATGGCATTGCATAATAAGCACAATGCTTTGTGGTTTGATAATAAAATAGTCCACAATTCATTGTGCCTTAAAAGTGCAACATTCAGGGCTTCCCTGGTGGCACAGTAGTTGAGAGTCCGCCTGCCGATGCAGGGGACACGTGTTCGTGCCCCGGTCTGGGAAGATCCCACATGCCGCAGAGCGGCTGGGCCCGTAAGCCATGGTCGCTGAGCCTGCGCATCCGGAGCCTGTGCTCCGCAACGGGAGAGGCCCGCGTACCGTTAAAAAAAAAAAAAAAAAGTGCAACATTCAAAGTCCAATTTTCTCTTCTTGTTTTTACATAATGAGTGTACACTGGTAATAATAAATAAAAGTCACAGTACAGCAATTATTACAAGTTATAACAGTGTCGCTGTGATTTGTTGTGCATCCTACAATAGGCTGAAATGTTGAGAGCACCATACAGTCTGTCACAACTACTCAATTCCGCCATTATTGAATGAAAGCAGCTACAGATAACGTATAAATGAATGGACGTCGCTGTGTTCCAATAAAACAGAAATGTGAACTTCATTCAAATTTAACATGTCACAAAATACTACTCTTTGAATTTTTTCAATAATTTAAAAATGTAAAAACCATTGTTAGTTAGCTCATGAGATGTACAAGGTGGTGCGCAGGACTTAGCTCACAGGCTGTAGTTTGCCAATCCTTACTTGAATCTATACTAGGTCCAACTTGTAAAACAAAGGAAATACAACTAACAGAGAACAAAAAGCAAGACATGATCAGTAGCTTCAGACTTAAAAAAAAATATATATATATATATACACGCACACACACATAAATATATATACATATGGTACCTAACTTTATGCTAAAAAGAAGTGTAAAACTGCAAGACAATCTCTTATGAAGTCTATTTTATCTACATACAATACCTATGCAAATGAATTCGTACAATTTTTTTAAATGAAAGGATCTGTAAAATAAAAATTTAAAGCAAAAAAACTCCTTTATATAATAAGCATGTCCTAATGTGCCTACTTGCAAGTCAAAATATTCACACATTTTCCTTAGAGAAGTGTTTCCAAGGGCTCTTTTAAAATAAATTTTCTTATATTTTTCACTATTTTGTTCGTTCCATGAGGTCCAAGATCATATTTGTTTTAAACTTCTTCCTGTCTTCCCGGCATCTACTATATTACTAAATATCACCGGAAACAATGCCATAAGCTTAATTTCTCTAATCTGATTAAAAGTATCAATATTTTTTAAAACCACAGCAAACATCATACTTAATGGTAAAAATTAAAAGCTTTTGCACCAAAATCAGGTGCTAGACAAAGATACCTGCTATTCCCACTTCAACTCAATATTATACTGGGTCCTAACCTATTAAACAAGGCAAGTAAAATTTTAAAGGCAAGAAAAATAAAAAATAATAGGAATTGGAAAAGAAAAATCAGTACCATCAGCCCACATGTATGTAACACTTTACAATTTTTATATGCTTTCACACATAATATTATCAGTTAAAACTCATAACAGTCTTGCCAAAACAAATATTTGTTTCTAGTTTATAAACTAGCAAACTGAGGTTCAGAGGACTTAACCTTATTTGTAGGACAAAAAGATGGCTAGTGTGGCTGGAGCAAAGGTGAAAAAAGGAGAGTGGAAAGAGATGAAGTTAGAGAAATAGACATAAGCCAGAAAGTTGGGGTTAAGGTCAGATTTTACTCTGGTTGCAATGGGAAGCCACTAGAAGAATTTAAGTAGGAGAGATACAAGATCTGATTTATACCTTAAAAATAGACTAGTTAGGAAACCACTGCAATAGTGCCAGCAACAGATGATGATGAATTAGATGACCTGAATTAGAATTGTAGCAGTAGTAAAGAAAGTTATAAGTGGTCATATTCAAGATAATTTTGGAGGTAAAAATGAGAGAACTTTGAAGGGGAGGGAGAAATGCATTGTAAATTAAAGGGAATACGGAGTCAGGATGGGATTTTTCCCCCAGATGATTGTATTGAGACAGGATTATATGCCAAATAGGGACAAGCCAATACAAATAATACAATACAATACAATACAGATAATGCAAAAGAGATGCAGGTAGGGATAACTATAAGAGCAAAGTTCATGAAATGGTCAGAGTATCTAGAATCCAGAGCATAAATGAAAGGCTTAGCCAGAGATGGGATCAAGGTCGGTCTTCCAAATTACCATGATGGATGACAGCATACTGAGTAACAGATGGGGCAAACTCTATGTTTTTGGTGGTGGAGATAGCGCTCACCTGTTTACATCTATTTTCTTCATGAAGTGAGACTATCAGGTCAGAGTGGCCCGGTAGATTTTGTGAAGTTTTGATTATTTGTGGCTTCTGAATTTTTATTTGGTTGGTTGGCTTTATTTTGGTTTGGTTTGGTTTTGGTTTTGGGGTTTTGGTATGGTGGTGGGTATTAGTGATTTGAGGAGAAATACAGTGTCAAATAATACTCTCAAAGAGAAAAAAGTAAATTTACTAGGGAACTATAATAGGGTTGTGTAGCAGTGTTGAGTGTACATTTGGTATTTGCAATCATAGATTTAAAGTGAGTCTAGTCAGCATGTTGTATGATTTTCCTCTAACAAATTTAGTTTTCCTGATGCAGATATAGACTAAGCACATAAATGTTTTTAACCAGGATATGGTTTCTCCAGTCACAGATTAAGCATATAACTGTATTTAAACAAGGTATGGTTTGCCAGACAAGCAGAATGGGAAAGAGAGGCAAAGGAGTCAAGGGTGTCTAAAAGGGATGGTCATTGGTCTAGATCACAGAAGCTTAACTGGGTCAAAGATAAGTTATACATGAGGAGGGCAGTTTGAAAGTCATGTATCTGTGTGAACCTTATTTGGATCCTGAGTCAAACAAACAAAATATTTTTTAAAGCAAATGACATTTGTAAGATAACTGGAAATTTATTATTTTTATATTTAATATTTTATAATTTTAAGAATTCTTTTTTAAGTATAATAATGTACATTGTTTACACATTTTTTAAGTATATTATGGATAGATATATCTGGGATATACTTCAAAATAACAGAGATGGAGAAGTGGGTGGGGGTAAAAATTAAATAAGATTGACCAGGAGTTGATGATTGTTTAGGTTGTGTGATAGGTAATAGAAGTGTTCATTATACTATTCAGTCTACTTTTGTATATGCTTGAAATATTCTATAATGAAAAGTTAAAACAAGAAAAAAAAAATCACATGTAAAGTTCATTTAAAATGAAATTTGCATATCTTGGGTTAATTATAACTCATAGTTTTAAGACCTGAATGTCTTTAAAATCTGCACATACACAGAATACAGGAAAATTGTCATAATTTACATACATATTGTATTTACATACAATAAAAACAAAAGCCTAGGGGCTGTGAGCCTGAAGAGAATGATGCAATTAATAGAATAAATCAAAAGATGTTTAACTATATTTTATTCCATAACATGTTTTCTATAAAGATAATTTAATAAATATAATTTCTCTTCATTTAAAGAAATGAATTGTTTTATGTATTGTGTAAAAAAAAAGTTCTAAATGGACAAGACAGAAATAACACAACTGAAAAACAGAACCAGTTTGATCATTCATAACCTTTCTTATACTTTACAGTAAACAGCTCTTCAATATTTACCACGTTGTCATTTCAATATACCATTTCACAACCTGTTATTCAATTACAAACTAATGCACCATAAGATGGGTTTTTTAATGTATTTATAAAAACTTCAAAATTAAACTTACTATTTCTTTCTGTTCTCTTGGAAAAGAAGAAAATAAGCACCGTTCTTATGCTCCAGATGCTATAGAACAAGCAAAATTCAAAAACAAAAACCATCATTAGGATACATGAATTAGAAGCCACATAAAATGAAAACAAACACACATTTCCAATTAGAGTTAGGGACATTGTATCCCTTTGTATTTTGAAAAGCAAAAAGCACTCCTTTCTTTCAGAATCCACCAGAAGTTTACCTGTGCTTTCAAAGGAGGAGTTCTCAATCTAAAATCCATGGACCTCCTGAGGGTCCCTCCAAATTGTGAAATTGCCTTTGTGTGCATAAGTGCATTTCTCTGGAGACACCATTACCCTCATCATTCTCAAAGGAGTCTATGAATCCTCCAAAAGATTAAGAACAAATTAAAAAATTCCTTCTTACTAGGTAAGCATCAACTCTAAAACTTTATCTATTCCCATACGTTAGGGAAAAACATGTTTTACAAATCCAAACCATTATACAAATGTAAGTTGCTACTCCTTCCCTGTTATTTTTTTTTTTTTGCGGTACGTGGGCCTCTCACTGTTGTGGCCTCTCCCGTTGCGAAGCACAGGCTCCGGACACGCAGGCTCAGCCGCCATGGCTCACAGGCCCAGCCGCTCCGCAGCATGTGGGATCTTCCCGGACCGGGGCACGAACCCGTGTCCCCTGCATCGGCAGACGGACTCTCAACCACTGCGCCACCAGGGAAGCCCTTTCCCTGTTATTAATATTAGAGGGATCTTCTCTACTAAATAGGATAAGCTATCTGGAGAAAAAATAAAATCTTACCATCAAGTAAATAACTGATAAGTAAATTTAGCTAAACATTGCCTTTCAAAGATTTTATGAAGGTAATTCTTTAGGCCTTGCATTAGTAAGTCGTCAAATGATACTAAAAGAATTAAAAGAAAATCAAAGAATGATCCTAATCACAAACTTGTCCAGGTCATCTCTTAAATTCAATGTAAATAAAACAAAAATCCCTTCTCCATAGAGCATGGCCGAATAAGTATACAAACATTATCCATCATTTTATAAAAGAAATACATTGTATCTAAATGCAAATTCAGATAATAGGTATGAAAATTAGTTCTTCACTCTGAAATATATCATTGCCATTCTTAGGAATTAGCCTGCAAGGTCATCACCAGTGAACCCTGTCTCCTGGTATTCATAACTTTATGTAGTTCTCTCTCACCAGTGTTGGTCTGTGTGACCAATAGCATGTCACTTCAAGATTAGGTTATAAAAATATGCAGTTTCCATCTCAGGCCTCTTCTTCCGCTTGCTTTCTTTCTCTCTCTTGGATTACTCGCTCTGAGAGAAGCTGCTATGACATGAGGACATTCAGGGAACTCCATAGAAAAGCCCATTTGGTGAGGAACCGAGGTCTCTGGCAAACAGCCAGTGAGGAGCTGATGCCTGCCAACAACTGCATGTGTGAGCTTAGAAGTAAATTCTCCAGCCTTAGGTAAGCCTTGAGATGACTATAGGTGCAGCCAATAGCTTAACTGCAATTTACATATGAAAAAAGACCCTGGGCCAGAACCATCAGCTAAGCTGCTCCCATATTCTGTCCCTGAAGAACTGTGAGAGAGAATAAACATTTGTTGTTTTAAGCTACTAAGCTCTGGGGCAACTTGTTATATAGCAATAGATAACTTGCACATGTTTTGGGGGTTGTTTGTTTGTTTATTTATTTATTTTTGGCTGCATTGGGTCTTCGTTGCTGCACGCGGGCTTTCTCTAGTTGCGGTGAGTGGGGGTTACTCTTTGTTGTGGTGCACGGGCTTCTCATTGCAGTGGCTCCTCTTGCTGTGGAGCACAGGCTCTAGGCACACGGGCTTCAGTAGTTGTGGTGCATGGACTCAGTAGTTGTGGCTCATGGGTTCTAGAGTGCAGGCTCAGTAGTTGTGGCGCACAGGCTTAGTTGCTCCTTGGCATGTGGGATCTTCCTGGACCAGGGCTCCAACCCATGTCCCCTGCATTGGCAGGCGGGTTCTTAACCATTGCGCCACCAGTGAAGCCCCTACATGTTTTTACATGGTGATGATTTATTTTTATGATATGAAAATACCAAAATAACCAGTACCAGATTCCTACATGTTACTTGGACAACTATCTAAGCACTAAAAAAAAGACACTGGGTATTGTCCTTATCAAGGGAAGGGAGATGAGAAAAGAGGTTAAACATACAGCTCACAACCCTAAATGATCCTTCAACAGTAGAAAAGTCCCATAATATTTCCCCATTGCAAGCCCCCTGAAACAGTGGCAAGCTGAGAGAGATGATTTAGGAAAAAAAGTATAGGGAAAGAAAACTGAGAACACAAGAGAAGGAGTTGCAGAGATAATGACTAAAATTCTGAAGAAAATCAGTAAATTTTCTTAAATGGTATATTTTTTTAAAGCATATATAATTTTCAAAGTGTAAAAAGTACGAGAATGGAAATATACTCCCTTACTTCACAATAAAACTCACTAACTTCCCTTTGTGGACAACAAATTCTTCTTTTGGTTTTTATCAGAACTACTGGTGGAGAAAATGAGCTATCAAATAATACACATTTCTAAGTGTCAAGCCTTGAAAAGGTAGAATATAATAGAGTTAGTTATTCCTTAAGGCTAAATTAAATGAAATTCTTTTACATAATTCTTTAAAATAAAATTTAGGAAAAGAATTAAAGTACTTCAGGAATATGTGTTCTACTTATCCCAACAAAGATGTTGCTCTCCCAATAATTAAATATAATTTATGAAAATACAGCAACATGTTTTGTGAAGATATTAAAGATATTACTATTGACTCCTACTTTGAGAATACTGGCATAATCTCCATTTCCCCCTTCTCTTCGTAGAAATCATCCAAACAGCAAGGAGACAAAAACAAAAACACAAATCCCTTTTCTGATAAAATTAAGATAAGCTAAAACTCAACCCTCAAAATATGTGGAAGTGTTCTCCAAAACAATGGAGATCATGCAGGGGCTCAAAAGAGTAAAAGCAGAGAAGGAAAACTGCTTATCTCACTAAAAGGTAGGAAGATAAACTTCTCAAAGTGTAAAGCCTAAAACGCATGTTTATTACAGTGAGAATAAGATACACATGCTACAGGCAGAAACTGCTAAGTTTGGTTCCAACAATGAAACAGAAAAGGCAGGGCTTAAAGAGAAATCACTCAGAAATGCCCTATTTACAAAGAATATTCTGTTTCTATGGCAGCAGGGGAGAAAAGTTTTGTACTATGAAAAATTTTATACACAGTTGCCTAACCCTGTTGGCTGGAGAAGGATAAAAGCTGAACAAACTAACATACTAAATCCTGGATCGTAAGGAAAATTCTAGATAGCCTAAATGTAGGAAGACTTGCCTCTATACTCTCACATAAACCTCTTACAAATAACTGGGCCAAAGCAAAGTAAACATACCACATAGCTAGAGATTTTCTATTTAAGGTATAAAAACCAAAAGCAAAATAGAAAATTAGTTTCAAAACTTAGACCAACATCTTTCACCTCAATGAACGTAAATGAGCTAAACTCACTAGAGCAAAAGAAAAAGACTTTCAGACTGGATCAGAAAATAAAAACCAACCCTATAATGTAAACTGACACCTAAAACTGTTTTTGAAGGTTGAAAATAAAACAATGGGCAAAAAATATAGTAGGCAAATACACACAAAATAAAGGTTGTGATCTTAATATGCCACAAGACTGAATTCAAGACTACACCCGCACCAAAAAAAGCTTTAAACTAGAAAAAGAAGGTCATTTTATAGTATTAGAAAGGATGCAGTTTCTTTCCAGCAAATAGAGCTGGAGCAACTGCACATCCACAGGCAGAAGAAATAAAGAAAGAGAGAGAGGGAGGGAGGGAGGGAGAGAGAGAGAGAGAGAGAGAGGGAGAGAGGGAGGGAAGGAGGGAGGAAGAAAGGAAGGAAGGAAGGAAGGAAGGAAGGAAGGAAGGAAGGAAGGAAGGAAGGAAGGAAGGATGGATCTCAATGTGAACCTCACATATTATATAAAAAATTGGCTCAAAATGGCTTATGAACTTAAATGTAAAATGTTAGAAGGAAAAAAGCATAGCAAAAAACAAAGAAGAAAGTCTTCAGGACCTATAGATACAGAGAGAATTCTTAACAACAAAAGCACAATCCATAAAAGGAAAAATTTAAATAATAAATTTGGCTCTGTGAAAAACCCTTTATAAGGATGAAAACCCAAATTACAGACTGAAAAAAAATATCTGCAAACCATATATCCAGCAAAGAACTTGTATCTACAATATATAAAGAACTCTCAAAACTCAACAGTAAAAAGACTAATTATCCAATTAGAAAATTAGACAGCAGACCTGAACAGACATTTCAATGAAGAAAAGATACAGATGGAAAATAAGCACATGAAAAGATGTTCAGCATCACAGCCATCAGGGAAATGTAAATTAAAACCACAATGAGTTATCAATACACACCTATCAGAATGATCAAATCACAAAATAGTGATAATACCAAATGTTGCCAAGGATGCAGAGAAACAAGATCACTCAAACATCACTAGTGGAAATATAAAATGGTACCTCTACTCTGAAAAAAGGTTTAGCAGTTTCTTATAAAAATAAACATGTACTTACAAGCGCCTCAGAAATTACACTCTTGGGCATATACCCCAGAGAAATAAAAACTTACATTCAGACAAAAACCTGTACACAAATATTCATGGCAGTCTCATTTGTTAGAGTCAGAAACTGGAAACCATCCTAATGTCCTTTAACAGGTGTGTGCCTAAACAAACTGTGCTACATTAATGCCATGAAATACTACTCAGCAATAAAAAGTAATTACTGTTACACTTAACATCTTGGATGTATCTCAAGAATATGCTGAGTTTAAAAAGCCAACTTCAAAAGGTTACATACTATGTGATCCCATTTTATAACATTCTTGAAATAAAATTATAGAGATGGAAAACAGATGGGGTGGAAGGGGTTAGGAATGGGGCATGTGGAAGAGGGTTGGTATGACTGCAAAGGGGTAGCAAAAAGGAACTCTGTGAACAATTCTGGATCTAAATTGTGGGGTACTTACATGAAGCTACACATATGATAAAACTGCATAGAAATATAAAACACATACACACAAATGAGTGTATGTAAAACTAGTGAAATCTGAATATGCTCTATGAATTGAACCAGTGTCTATTTCCTGTTGTGATATTTAACTGTAGTCATGCAAGATGTTACCACTGGGGAAGGCTAGGTGAAGGGTACACAGGACCTGCTTGTACATCTGTTTTTTCCAATTTCCTGTGAATCTATAATTATTTCAAGATAAAAAGTATTTTTTAAAGGATGTGCCTACAATGAAGATATTACAAGAATATTTACTCATCAAATAGAAAAGCGTAACATTCATAAAGCAAAACTAAAGGAAATATAGGGAGAAGTAGAAATACACTGTTATTAGGATACAGAAGACCTATATAACACAGTAAGGTAGTTTACAATGATAATATTAAACTCTGAAAAATATATATATATATATATATCTTCAAGTGTTCATGAAACACAGCAACTGATCAAATAGCATGCCACCAAAACAGGTCTCAATAAAACCAAAGAAGGAGAAATATTATTAAACAACATTCTCTGAAAGCGATATAATAAAACTAGAAATAGTAACTAAGCCAAAAAAACAAACATACAAACACACATTGCCACCTGGAAATAACTCTTAGATTATAAAAACTTAAAAAAAAAACTTTTAAAAAATGTAATGAAGTTTTAAAAATAACCAAAGTAAATACATATCACTACCTATCAAGACCTGTGGGATAAAACTAAAGCAGTCAGAAAAATACCATGGCCTCAAATACATGTGTGGTGTATTGTGTTAAGAAATAAGAATGAAAATAAATACATTAAAGCATCCATTTTGAGTTACAAGAATAAAGTAAGCCTATGGAAAAAAAAAAGAAGTAATTTTTTAAGCTGGTTCTTTGGAAGAAACAGCTAATAAAAACAATCAGAAAAGAATTACAAATATACAAAATAAGAAATAATAAGGAAGCAATAATCATAGCTACAAAGAAAATTTTAAAAATCAATGAGACAATGATTACTGCTATTACAACACTATGCAAATACACTTTAAAACTGTAGAATGGTTAACAAAACTAACCTTGGAAGAGAGAGAAAGCCTAAAAAATGAACTGCTATTGAATTTTAGAAGTTAAGAGCTATCCTCTATAAAAAACACCAAGCCCAAAAGATTTCAAATGGAATACTACTAAACCTGTAAAGGACAGATAATGCTAGTACTATTTAAACTGTTCCAGAGCATTAAAAAAGAAAGGAAAGCTTCCTGATGTTCTTATAAAATGACTACAACTAAGAAAGTAGAAATTTTCCTAGAATTCAAGATTCAACATTTGATTTCAATATTTAATATAATCTATCATTATCAAGAGACGTAAGATGAAAAATCACATGGCTATCTCCATAGATGATGAAACAGCATTTAACAAAATTCAACAATCTTTCTTGATTTAAAAAAAAAACTAAATAAAATATAAATAGCTAGAAGATTCCTCAACATAAAATATATCTGTCTCAATCCAAAGTCAGGATAATGCCCAATGGGGAAACATTAGAAGCATTCCCAAGGAACAAGTTAAGGATGTTGACTATTTTCTCTGTAACTTAACATTGTCCTGAAAGTATTAGCCAATACAATTACCAAAGAGGAAAAAAAAATCTGAAAGGAGTCAAAATATCTGAAAGGAGGTGGTAAAATTATTGCTATTTACAAATAATATGATTGCATACTTAGAAACTCTCAAAGAATCAACTAAAAAACTTACTAGAAACAATAAGACAATTATCATAGTTGAATACAAAACTAGTATAGAAAATCGATAAGTTCATACATACTATCAGTTCTAAGACATACTAAATACCCTAACTCACATTCATGTAATCATTCCTGTTGTTCTTTTCTGAATGAAACTGATGCTATGTGAAATGTAAGTACAGCATGAATTTCTGTTAAATATTATCCAGTGACTTGCACTATAAAATTATAAAGGTGTTCTAACAGGAATAACTGGAGCCTCAATAAAACAGAATCATACTTTAGATTCAGTAAACATTTTAAATCCTTAATACTAAGTGTTTTTACTGTACTAAAGTTAAAAATGCTAAAAGTTAAAATGTAGCAGAATACCTAAAACTCAATCAATATAATAAAACCTTCCTCACTTTTACTAAAGGATTAACATTCCATAAACCTCTGATGATTTTTCACCAACCTTCATATAAAAAGGAATTTTTACTTATTTCGTCCTTTCTGCCAAATTTAAGTGCTTTCTTTCCAACAACTATACAAGCCCAATCCAATTTATTGAAATGTTTTTAAGATGAGACTTAACAATATATAAAGCTAAAAATGAAAAGATTACAGGTCTCAATATTTATAACTATGTTGACAATTTTGTCAGTTTATTTAACCATCAAAGGCTTTAGGGAGAATTACCGTCACATTTAGACAAGTAACAATGATTTATTTTGGTATAAGGAACAAGCTTTATGTATTTATTTTTATTATTTGGGTGGAGGAGAGATATAACTCAATACTGTTTTCCCCCAATGATTTGAAATGCTATCTTTATCATACATAAAAACCATATATAATAAAAATTCCTTTTGGGATTTATTTCTGGATTCTTGTATCTCTTCCTTTGGTCTGTGTCTCTATTTAGACACTATCAAACTTTTAATTAATGAAGTTTTACAATGCATTTGATGCCTGGTAGACCTCTGCTTCTCATTCCGCTCCTTTTTTAGACTTTTCAAGACTATTCTTATGTGCTTATTTTTCCATTAAAAATTATGGAATAAGTGTGCCAAGATTTTTAAAGTATTGTTAGTATTTTTATTGTGATCACACATTTTTAGATTAATTTAGGGAGAACTCATCTCAGAATAGGATTTGTCTTCCCATCCAAGAATAGGATTTGTCTCTTAATTATGTCTCAGTACATAATTTTTTAAGTACAGAATTATATCAAGTGAATATCTATATTTTAATATGAATATTATAAAAGGGATGCTTGCAAAATGATTTTCTTACCTACAAAAACTAAGAGTAAATATTACCTTGAGTAAATATCAAGAGATGTTCAGATATCTTCTCCTTTAAGAGCCAACTATAGTTGATGGGAGATACTTTGTATTTATAAGAGTGCCATGAAACAAACTTTTAACTTTCCTGAAAAGGCTACAAATTATGTCTGTTAGCTGCCTAGCTGGATTGAGGAAATATATACCACAAACTGGTTGGGAGGAGGGGAAGTGGGAAGGAGGCATTCCCTGACAGTCCAGTGGTTAAGACTCTGCCTTCCAATGAAGGGGGCCCAGGTTCAATCCCTGGTTGGGAACTAAGATCCCACATGCTGCGTAGTGCAGAAAAAAAAAAAAAAATTGTATAAAGTCAAAGCTCTAACCTCAAACGGCTTTCAATTCAAGTAGAAAAGCAAGAAAACAAAAAACAGGAGGAAGGATACAGGAGACAAAACCACCTTCCTCAGTTCCTTTGCTTAAATTTTTTCCCCTCAAATCTCATTTTAAGAGGAAAACACACATACACACGGAAAGAAAATATGGCCAAACCCTCTGGGAAGGTTAACATTTTATGCTAATTGGTCTCTGAAATGACCTTATAGAGAATGGAATTTCTAGAAAGTTATTATTTGTAAGAATAAGGTATCCAGGAATAAAAGTTTGTAAGATTGCTTGCAGAGTCAGTTAAGGGTAGAGACAAAGTCTATGGTTGTTCCTTCTTAGAAAATGAGCCAACTCCCAAGATAATGCCTATCTGCCAGCATAATGCAGAAATACAAAAATTTAATGTAAACCAAACCTTCCCTCACTATGGAGCACAATCTTAATAATTCCTATGAAATCAGTTCACCATAATTTCAGTTTCAGTAACAGCTGAAAAGATCAGAGAGATATAAATATATTATCAAATCTGAAAAGCAGAAAACCAATAGACTGGAATCTCACCAAGTTCCTCCCTATTACATCCTAAAAAGAAGACAAAATAAAATCTCAAATCTTCTCAGGTATTGATATTCTACCAAAAAAGATAATTTGGGAATAGTTATGATTAGGCAATATATGCTCAGTCCTGAATCCATGACCTCTCTGCCAGTAAAAGCATTTGGGAAACTGGGAATGCAGAGACAACAGTCGCTTTTTGTCATTGTCAGGTAGATTTCTAAACTTTATAATTAATGTAGACAGTGATGAGTAAAGCAATACCTTTTCTTGCTCCTTCTGCCTCCATTTCTTTAAGCAAACCCTGGTCTAGACATCAAAACTTTGTTTCCAAAGAAAAAAGGTCCAGGGGTAAGCTTGAGCGAGAGCTCATATTACACACAAAAGGCAATGTCCTGTGTTAAGTCTTCTTTCTGTTCACCACAACATCCACTCTCATGTTGTTGTATTCTATTTCATGCTTTTTTGATTGTAATCAATCAGAAGGACAATTCTATTCTTTGTTGGATAACTGGTCTATGCTTCCAAAAGTGAACAACAGCTCACTGAAATAGAAACTGCAGCAGTTGAGAACCAGGTCACAGATGTGAATGAGACAAAGTGAGAAATGGCTCTGAAGCTTAACAAGCCAAGAAATACTAGATGCAGGTGATGCAGAACAGGCAGAAGGACACAGTAAGGATAACAAAGCTTCACACTCAAAAGAGTGGAAAGATCAAACTGAAGAAATAAAAAACATTTTTAAAGAAACTAAGTTTTTTTACTTTTTTTTTTTTTTTTTGCGGTACACGGGCCTCTCACTGCTGTGGCCTCTCCCGTTGCGGAGCACAGGCTCCGGACGCGCAGGCTCAGCGGCCATGGCTCACGGGCCCAGCCGCTCCGCGGCATGTGGGATCTTCCCGGATCAGGGCACGAACCCGTGTACCCTGCATCGGCAGGCGGACTCTCAACCACTGCGCCACCAGGGAAGCCCCAGTTTTTTATACTTTTAAAAACAATTAGTATATGATTTATGTGCAAAAAAACAAACAAAAAAAATCTTCTGAGTCACAATAGCCAATCACAATCTGTGCTTAGGCATTAGAATTAGCACAGAGAGTTCCCTGTCAGGTATTCTTTTACAACTAGATTAAAATCTTCTATAATCAGAAAATCAATTTTTATATGGAAATGGATGTCAAATGGAGTTTTTTTAAGTATTTAAAGACATTTAAATCAACTAAACATCTCACACTTATTCCCTTTCTAAATTTTTCTCCCTTCTTTTCATAAAAAAAAAAATAGAAGGTTAACAAGGGAAAGGGGCTCTGCATTATGAAATCTGAGACTACACCTGGGATAAGAAGCATTCCAAAAGATTTCAAAAGAGAAGAAACATTTTTTAAATGGCAGAGACAATTATTTTGTAATATGCATGTACTTGATTTTTGGCTCTTTACCTACATACAAAGTTAAAATTGTATCAGCACCAGGAGTTCCTAAAGACTAAACCAAAAATGTTTACTATAGTAGTCCCAATGAAAAAGATCCTACCCCACCCACCAATGTCAAACCAAAAAACCTAAGCATCACCCTGATTCCTGCTTTTCCCTTACCTTCCATTTCCTCCCATCAAGTTGTCTCAGTTTTACTTCCAAAATATTTCCAAATCATCTGTTCATCTCTTCTGCCACTGGGCAGTCCAATCCGTCTTCATTTTTTATTAAACTTCTACAACAGCCTCCTAGCTGATCTCCCGGTTTCTATTCTTGTCCTCCTCTTACTCCATCTCCATAAAACATCACACATGATCTTCTTAGATCTCATCATGCCATTCTTCTACTAAAACCTTTACACTCTGTCCATTTCACCCAAAATAAAATTCAGACTCCTCTCTGTGACCCTCCATGACCTAGATTGTGCAAGCTCACCTTGCATCACTCTTCCTCTCCATCACACACTCCAGATATACCTATGTTTTTGACCCTCGTGTAAGTCACGCTCTCTCCTACTTCACAGACTTTGCATTTTCCATTCTTTCTTCTTGGAATTTTTTTTTTTTTAATTTGAAGAACACACTGATGGAAAAAATTCTAACAATACCAAAAAAAAGCATGTGGAAAGAAACGACTACTTAAAATTCCAACACCTGAGAAAATTACCATTATTATTTTGAGGATAATCCTTTCCTATATCTCTCTATGGATATATGTGCTATTACACACTGTACATATAAATACTCTTCCATATATTCCAACTCTTTCCATACTGGTTCTTTCTCATACTTTAGTTCTCAATTCAAATACCTCCTCAAAAGAGGCCTTCCAGGACCATCCTAAAGCATCCTATTCTTCTCTATCACATCACCTGTTCATTTTCTTCATTGCACTTATCTCTCTCTAAATTAACTATGTTTGTTTACTTGTCTCGTTTTTTGTCTGTCCAATCCCAACTGAATGTAAGCTCCCTACTTTCTCAATCACAACAGGCTAGCCCAAAACCTAACACATTGCAGGTACCAAATATTTACTGAATGAACAGATGATGGCTTTGACTAATATTTATAAGCTGCCAAATCCTAAATTTATATCTCCCATTCAAATTTCTCTCCTGAGCTTCAGTCATACTTAACCATCCCACTTGGCAGCTCTATCTGGATAGACCATAGGTATTTTGGTCTCAGTGGGTCAACTACCTGCTCCTCCTCATGTTGTTCCCTATTTAGATGAATGATGCTACCATCAACCAAATTTCCCAAGCCATGAACTTGAATTTTATCCTTGACGCAATTCTTCCTCTTCACCCCACATTTAACCAATCACCAAGAGCCTCTCCATATTACCTCAATTCTACCTCTTAAATCTCTTCAACCCATCCACTTCATTCAGCCCATCTGTTTCTCTTCAATGCTGCTACCACCACTCAAGTGCAAATCACCATCAATCGTTTCTCCCCTAGACAACTACAATAACCTTCTAACTTGCTGCTCCGGATCCATTCTTACTCCCCTCTAATTTATTCTCCATGCTGTAGCCTCAGTGGTATCTTCAAGATAATGATATGATCATGTCATACTCCTTAAAAATCTTCAGTGGCTTCCCACTATTCTTAGATTAAAACCTAAAATCCTTATCATGGACTATAAGGCCCACAAGAAATATCCTTCGTCTAACTATCCAGACTTTTCTCCATAATCCAGTCTTTGGCCTTCTTTCAATTCTTTAAACCTACCATGCTCTATCCTCCTTCAGAGTCTTCAAATATGCTCTTCCTTCTGCCTAAAACACTACCTACCATGTCACACCACCCTTGCTACATATAACTCATCCTTCAGGTCTCAAACTCAAAAACCACTTCCTCAGGAAGACTGTGGTAGGCAGAATTCTAAAGATATCCCCCTCTCTCTCCCCAAGATTTCCATTCTCTGGTTATATTATCAAACAGTAATCTAGGTACTACTATGGAGGGACTTTGCAGATATAATTACTACTCAGTTGATTTTAAGATAGGCAGATTAACCTAGATTATCCTGGTGGGTCTAATACCATCAGTTAAGCCCTTAAAAACAGAGGTTTCTCTCAGCCAAGGGCAAAATAGGAAATCAGAGAGATACAGCAGAAGTCAGCCAACACCCTGTTTGAGCCTGGAAGCAGATTCTCCGCCCCCAGAGACTCCAGGCCAGCTAATAACTATGATTTAAGCCTGCAAGACCCTAAGCAAAAAACCCAGTCAAACTACCTGGACTTCTGACCTACACACCTGTGATATAATAAATGGGTGTTAAGTCACTAAATTTGTGGCAACAGTAGTAAAGAATACAAAGGCCCTTCCCTGACTCCCATGTCCACTCCAGACTGTGTTAAGGACCCATTATAATATTCATTATACTTATTACTTAATTTCATGTATGCAGTCTAAGATCTACAGTCAAAGGTTCTGTATTTTTGTGTACCATACACCATTATAATCCAACATGCACACAATTGGTACCTATAAATGTTTGTTGATTGAATGAACAAATTTTTCATTCAACTTTCTCTCAAAATTCGCAATCATTCTAATCTCAATTCACACCTCCTGTAAAGTGCTGTATTACAAAATATTTCTGTAGTAAGGGTCAATTGCTTTATAGCAGTTACTAAAAAGAGGGGAAGGGTGGGATGAATGGAATACATTCAACATGGGGCAGATGTTCTTTTTGTTTTACAAGTCCTTCCTCACTTGCCACTACCCACAATCTGAAATGCCTACTCCATGCCCAATACTCCTAGGGAGCATGAACATGTGTTAGAGAATCACAAAAGATTACCATACAGAGCCATTATTACTAATGTCACTGGGTCATATTCTTCAAGTATGTTGGATTATAAATAAAGGTTTAAAACAATTGTTCTACTTTTTAAAGAAACAGTTTTCAAACTGCAAAAAATGCAAATTTATTCACTCTGCAACATTATTATTTCATAATAAAAAGAAACTGACTATATTAAAACTATCTAGTCAGGAAGAGGAAAAGTCAACAAAAAGAACATTTTACTTACATTAATGGGAAAGCAAAAAATGGGAGTGTCATGGCAAGTCTTGCTGTAAATTCATCGGGAAGGTACCATAAGTATACAATTAAACATGTAAACAGATAGAGAATTGAAGAGTAGAGAATTAATCTTCCAACCCATAATTTTTGTAATCTCTGATTTTTTTCCCTAAATTCTTCCAATGCTTGAATTTCCTGTGAAGAGAAAGTTATTATGTATTATTAAATCAAATTCATAAAGAAATTAAAATGGTAAAAAAAATTTTACATGAGAGGTTATAAAGAACTCTTAAAAATTCAATGAAACATAATACCTTAATATTTTAAACAGAACATAATATGAAAAAGAAAATTAAAAATGAAGTTAAAACATATGAAAAATGTCTATTATGATTTGACAAATCTTTTTTAAATTAAAAATTAAGATATTTAAAAATAATGTTTGATAACCTATCAAATTAGCAAAGATCAGAGGTATAAAATTGGCATCAATAGTCTTTGTTAAGTCAAACAAGTAATAATTCTCCCTGTATAAGGCCTAAAAAAAAAACTCTGACTATAAAAAGAATTAATAAAAATTGAAACAGTGACCCATACTAGATTCTTTCAATCCATTCATCACTCTCAATATTCTCAAAGAATAACCATTTTTTTATGATAGAAAGTATAAAAAGCTGTGAAGTTTGCAAACTGATACAAATAGTTGCAGACTATTTTATAATCTACTTTGTCCTATCTGTAACATTGATTTACACCATGCTGTAGATCAAATTTCATTCTAACATTCACTATTACCTGACACAGACTTCTTAGGTCACTGATAGACTTTGGATTTTAACATTGAAGTTCTCAGGCTTACTCTATTATCACCTCTAAATTCCCATACCAGATCTAGTCTCCAAAGTAATATGTACTCAAATAATATTTATGTAACACCTAAAATGAATTAAAACACCCCAGAGCCAAAGAACATACCTTATCTATATTTTCCAGAACCTCTACAGTTGAAGGTTTTGTCTGTTATAGAAACAGAAATAAGAGACAGCATTAAAACCTGTTATCGCTAACTCAGAAACACTTTGACTTATATAATCATACAAGAACATTTTAATCCAAAATTAAGTTTTTTCAATGTTATTAAGCAATATGTATTCCTGTCTTTTTACAAATGAGATTTAGACTTAAATAAAAATTATAACTATGAACAAAATTACACAAGACTAAAGAAATAAGATGTACCTACTTAACTTAAATTTTTAGTCCTAGAAGTACTTTCAACTCTGATAGCTCAATTTTTACCATCCTTAACCAACCCCAATAAAACATACTTTTACTAAGAGAAAATCTGTTTAAATTTTCCTCCAAGAAAAATTTTCTTAGATATGATTATTCAAAAGAATTCTATTAAGTTATTATAAATTATTAATTCTATTAAATTATTATAATTATAAATTCTATTTAAAAATTCAAGACTAAATATGGTCTGATTTACTATTGCTAAAAGTTCACTTAGGACTCTGGAGGTCGAAAATCAATAGGCTACCTTCATTCTGAATTCCTAAAGTACTTTTCTGAATATCAGATTTTTAAAGGGCATCTAAGAATACTTCACTATTGCAGAGCTTGTTTGTCAAAGATATTTTTTATATCACTTAGAATAAAAACCAGCCAAAATGCCTCATACAACATTTGAAAAAAGTAATTACCAGTTATATACTCAACCATCTAAGAGGGTAGTGATTATCAATTCATTGTAGGGCCAACAGGAGTTGTTAATATTAGGTTGAACCATATGCAATTGTTGTTTATGTAGTCAAAACTGGCAGTTTCATATGGTTCAACCTAACAAGAAAGACAAAGGAAGAATAGATAAACTTGATTCTCAGGCAGAACTTTAATAAGGTTTTAAAGGGGGGTGGAGGGTGTCAATGTAATGCCAATCCAAAACAAAGCATCTCCAGCAATAGGTCAAAAACTAAATTGTGTACCAAGTATTGCTAGACTCCATTGTTATGGTAAAAAGGAGTCAAAAAATAAGCAAAGTAGTTGTCCTAGACTACATTACCTCCTCTTATATTAGAGAAGAGCATTGACCAGAATATTTTATATTTTACAGCTCTAAATTTGAGATACTTCCTCTAAAGACTTAGCCAATAAAATCAAACTATATTTTTAATTTTGTTTAACCTATTAATTCCTAAAAGTATACCTAGTGTGACTTTAGTAAATATTTGTGACAAGCTTTAAGCAAAAAGATATAGCCTATAAAAACATAAATATTGTATAGAATACTTAATTTCAACTATCTTTCAAGTAAGATTGAAATTTAGGCAGTATGAAAACAAGAAAAGATAACCATTTGTACACAAATGTATAAACAGAGAAATAAAAATAATTCATAGGTCAACGTGAAATAATTCTGTTAAACAGAGACATCAGACACCTATATAGCAAGTAGAACCATTAAAGTCCAAATAAAAAAATAACTCATAAGAGAAGAAAGAAAAAAAATTAAATAGAGTTAGGGATAATATTAAACCACTACTCAAGTCTACACCACAAAGGAGACCCTTACAAATAGCTTTATGTGACACTTTTATATTAGACTAAGAACTGGCTGTAAAGAAAAGTAACTTACCCTCCATCGAGAAAATAATCCACCCATTTTTTTATTTGTAGAAACTGGGCACAATGATAAATATCATCAGTTGTCCAAAGGAATTCACAGCTAGAAATAAAGCAATTATTTTTAAAATTTAAGTTAAATATACAGCATATTCACTATAAAATTTAGATGTTGCAATACTACCCAAAAATACTATAAAATATTAATTTATTTGGACTCCACTTATGTGGAATTTTAATTCAAACAGTCTTGCAGACAGCCCACCTTTTAAAAATTCCTTTCTTCCAAGCCAAAACATATTTAAAAGTGAAAATAAAGCTGGAAAGACTTTTTAAGTAGCAAGGCGTTTTAAAAGTGTATATTCATACCACTTTGCAATTTTCTGTTCCTTAAAGTAGGTCCCCTATATTGTTCTTCTAAGAAAAATTCTGCTGTACTACATTTCTATCATTCAGCTGTCTCCCAACTAAACTAGTTATTTGGAATTAGGGGTGCTCTACAATGTTTAGAATAATATCACCTTACAATAATAGAAAACCAACAGGATTTTGAGTAAGAAAATAAGGGTTATAAGGTTACCTGTGACAGTGAGCATATCATTTAATGTTTCTGAGCCATAATTTTCTTTTCTGTATATTAAAGTTAATAATACTACCACTTTTCACAGGATAGCCTTTATTATTACCATTTTACAGACAAGAAAATTAAGTGGAAAGAAGTTTAGTGATTCACCCAATAGCTCAGAAGAAACATTACCCAAAGCCACTCTATCTTCAGACTTCCGGTCTGTTCACTACCGTTCAACACCCAAATAAACATTTCTTTCTGAAATTGTGTCTACGTCCCTCAAGTTAAACTGTCATGTCAGCTAGCTGTATCTCATATCCCCTTTTTTTAGTTGTTTTTCTATGACTCTCAAATGTATTAAATATTACCATACATATAAAAATGTATCAGCCATATTATATCCTAAATCAATTTACCAGTCAATAGTTATATAATTTTTAATTCTTTTAAACTGAAATAGTGAAAGTATATTTTCAAACTTACATAGTTTTACCAGGTTACAGTTATATACTACCAATGTATAAAACTGCTTCATTTCCACCTAAAAAAAGTTAGGCCATAATTCTTACATTTTTTTAAACTCATAAATGTAATCACAAAATAATGCCAGTACAAAGTAAGTACATTCACTCTGCAATACTATTTTTAGGTTGGAATTAGCATCAGGCATGCCTATCTTGACTTTCTTGGTTAGAGAAGTAACAAAAAGTCTAATTATGAAACACACAAAGTGATTTTTACCAACAGAAATACCTATAATCTGTACTGAAAACTTCTGAAGTTTATAAATGTAATCAATGTTATAAGCCACATTTAAGTTGCAATCTAAATATTATTAATCCTTCAATAGTAAATCGGTATTCAAATTTCTAAAGTGTGGTTGTAGGAAATCCAGGAACTTTAATGAATAAAAGTATAAATTTCTGAGTTAAGACATTAAATAGATCTTAAAACCTTAAGATGCTAAAAATCACCAAGAAAGGTGGCTGGGAAGGGAAGATTCAGATGAACCACTTAACTTGTATATTTTCTTTTTTTTTTTTTTCCTGTATGCGGGCCTCTCACTGTTGTGGCCTCTCCCATTGCGGAGCAGAGGCTCCGGACACGCAGGCTCAGCGGCCATGGCCCACGGGCCCAGCCGCTCCGCGGCATGTGGGATCTTCCCGGACCGGGGCACGAACCCGTGTCCCCTGCATCGGCAGGCGGACTCTCAACCACTGCGCCACCAGGGAAGCCCTGTATATTCTCAAAGTATACATTATCCCATGTATACGATGAATGCATGTGCTATACACCACTATGTATGGTGTATAGCACAGTGTTTTGTACACAACTGACCTACACATTTTGGTTTGAAACAGTTTATAGCTATCACAAATCAGAATTTTTAATATTTGAAAGTAATGACAACAATAATATCATTTAAACACTTGGTAAGGACTTAATCTTCTAGCAGGCCCTAAAACAAATGCTTTTCATGAATTTTATCATTTAGATACTACCATCACTCTATTTTACAAATGGCAAAGCTGAGTCTACAGAAGTGAAGTAATTTGCTAAGTTCCCAAAGACAGTAAGTAACAGAGCCAGACCCAGTATTTTAGTTTTGATTTTTTAAAAAGCAACAAGTTAGCGGTAGTGGCTTAAGAGATACAAACTACTATGTATAAAACAAATAAGTTACAAGGATATATTGTACAGCACAGGGAATATAGCCAACATTTATAACTATAAATGGAGTATAATCTTTAAAAATTGTAAATCACTATGTTATACACCTGAAACTTATATGATATTGTAAATCAATTACAGCTCAATAAAAAAGGCAAAAAAAAGCAACAAGTTACTTCTAATAACTCAAAATCAGAAATTAAGTCTTTCTGTAGATTAGATTGGAATATTTATATATAAAACATATAAAAGCACCTCAGACATTCTCAAATAGCTGGTAAACAGAGCTACTGAAGTGGAAAGTCATAAACATAAGACACAGGGTTAGTACAGTTTATCATGTAGCCCAATTCCTTCATTTGCTTAAATCTGAATGCTTAAATCTGCATGGAAGAGAAGCTAAATGACATGCCAAAGTCATGCAGGTCCAGCTAGGGGCAGAACTGGTGCTAGAAGTCTGCAAGTACTGCCTCTACTTGTTTACTGCATGTCACTTTTAAAATTCATGTAATATGAAATGTATGCATAATATTACAATTAATACCAACTTTGACATCAATTATTTGCTTGGAGAATTGTTTTGATGTTAATGAAACAAATTACATAAGATCCCTGCAGCAGAGAACTGTGCTTCTAAATTTGTCCTCTAGAACAACACACTATGGTAATAGTCATTAAATGCCATATTCATCCTTTCAGGTTCATAATCAAAAAGCCAATCAACCCTCATTGTCCCAACTTTATCAAATTCTGGTATTTGTTAGGGACGCCTGATTTACTATAATACACATGTATAAGTAGTACTTTCCAACAGATACGAAAGCATAACAAAATTAAATAAATCAACTATTTCTCTACAACTTTAATTTCATACCTCTTCTATTTCCAAACACTTTTTCCCTCCTTGCCACCTGAACATCTTAACTCCAATTCCTGTGGCCCATTACTATGAAACCTTGGGCAAATAAATAAATTAACCTCTCAGTTACTCATTATCTTCATCTGCAAAAGAGCGATAGTTAAGAACCCTCTCAAATGTTGAAAAGCTTAAACAACATAATGTATTCTAAAGTACTTACAACAGTGCCTGACACATACTAATTTCTCGATACAAATGGTTGTTTTTACTGCTGTGGTTGCTGCCCTTTTCTAGTCCATCTCTGCTTCCTTTCAACACATGGAAAATACATGGGAATCAAATAACTAGCATTTCTTTCTGAAGCATAAATCAATTTGCTTGCTCTTGAGTGGACAGATGTTCAATCTCAAGTGGCCTGTTCCAAGAAATCTTCCGTGAACGTGTATAAAGAGTCTCTTTCCACTCTGCTATCACTATGGGACCTGACATGACCTTAAGAGCTGGGTGCATCTAATGTGTTTTTCACTAAATAATAACACCCACCATATTATTTGAATGTTTTCTATTAACTGCTATTCACACTCAGGTTTAGGTGTCAGAATTTGAAATCTTGGGATGTGTTATTCTTAAATTTTGAGCTTACTTCAAGTCATATTGAAATAATGGAATAAAAAAGGTCTTGATTCAAAATATGACTCAACCACATACTAGCTACGTGATCTTGTATAAACTAAACTCTCTAAGCCTCAGTTCAGCATTTGTAAAGCGGTGAAAATATCTACATCTACACTTCACAGAATTGTTGCATGAGTTAAATGAAATTATATATCACTTGGTAATGAAATAAGTGTATAATAAATTATAGACATTATTACTACTATTACCAGAAAGCACATGTAGTACGGCAATACTTCTCATATGGAACACATTTCTTTCTAACTTCTTATAAAGAAACTGTTTCATAATTTTAAAATTGGAAAATAAAGTTAGTTTGTATTTTAACTGAAATTGTATTGCTCTCATTTTCTCCAGTATAAAAAATAAAACAAAATACTCTGAAGACTCTTACATTAAAATAAACTTTAACAGCAAAGGAAGTTTAGTTTTATGTTTATCAAGTTCCAAACTTAAGTAGAAACTATTGTCACCATCAACAGTACCTCTATAACACACTGGACAATTCAATTTGAGATTAAAAGAGTTTGTTCTATAACTCTAACTTTCAAATATCCTAACAGAAAAGACAATTCTGAAATATCCCAAACTACCACATTTATTGCTCAAAAATAAAATTACTGAAAAGAAGTACATCTCTAAAAGCACTTTTATTATACAATGATTAAGTTCTGGTCTTCATGGTAAGTCAATGCTCATTCTGAACTAAATACTACCAAAAAATGACTATTTGATTGTAAAGATTTCTCCTATAAATCATACCTGTTGTAAGCCATATAATTTCTTCCTTTTTTTATTCTTTCAAGTTAATAATATGTAAACACTAAGGTTTTTATCAGCAATGGGTTGATGCCAGTAGATGACGGAGAAACTTGAAATTCTAATTTTAAATGTTTAAAAAAATGTGTTGAAAATCAACTTAGTCCTCCTAAAATGAAACTACGGGGGCTGTTGAAGACAAGAGATTAGCATTCCCTGCCAGTTTGAACATATGCCTAAAGCCAAGTTTACTCACATCCACACAAACTGCTGTTGAATTTTGTGTGGTGACAATTTTGTCAATGGTGACACCCAGGCCACTGAGAAAGGAGAAGAAAGTCGACACTAGGCACCACAAACCAGAAGCCTACTGGGAAAAGCGGAACATGGAAAATTCAGTGAGTCACAAATTTTACTTAGTAGAGTGAGGGCACCATCAGCAAAACTGCGTGCACCAATCCCAACTCTCTCTCAATCCCCTTACACTGTATTCAAGAATTAAAACTATGATGTAGTTTAGATTTGCTCTTCTCTTTCTGCCATGCCTATGACACCCACGCAATCTGGCCCTTCCCTCCACCCCACCATTGCTCAAAAAAGGACTACAGTCCAAGAGAGGCTTCTCTAAGCAGCATACAATCCACGCCCACATGCCTGGGCCGAGCACCGTGACACTGACAGTTTTCGGTCCCTCCCGATCTCACCAACTCGTGGCGCCTCCGCACAACTCAGCAAAAGACGACAAGGGTAGAACCCACTCAAAGCGATGGCTTAGTGCAGGACTTTCTGACCCTTCGACCGAACAGGGAAGTGGGCCAAAGAGACGATGCTCAGCTCAACCCAGTCACTGCCCCCCTTCCCCGCCCCGAATCTCCGAGAAAAGGCTGGGGAACCAACTCCCCTCGAGAAACAGAAAGGGGTCTCCAGCACTCCAGAGCCATCCCTGCCACTGTGCTGGGAAACCAAGGGGATCAGAGGGCGAGACAGGATCAGCACGCAGCCGGGCAGCAGCTCAACTAGCCGCCGCCGCAGAGCTCGTAGGCCACTCGGCATGGGGCGGAGGCGCCCGGGAGAGGCAAGCGGGGGAACCCGAAGCGTATTTCCCAGGGAAGAGCTCAGCGCATCTCCCCTCTGCCGAACCCTTCCAACGGCCCTCATTTTGACCCCTCTACCTTCAAGTAGAAGCGGGCAAAGCCCGGCGCTGGCGCCCAGCTCTGCCAGCTTCGGCCGCCACAGCGCAGCCCGCCTCCGGAGCAGGCAGCAGCCGCCACTGACAGAGCGATGGGCTCAGCCAACTTCCCATCAAACCCCGCGCTCCCGCCGCCGGCCAATCGGCGCCGCAGCCTGCGCGCGGCGCTCCCCCGTCACGTAACCGTGACCGGGGCGGGCAGCTGAGGGGCGAGGCCGGCGGTTGGCCCGAGGACTTCTGTCCCTCTGGCTTCTGCGGCAAAATAGGGTGCTCGTCTTCGCGTCTCACAGGTGGACTGTCATTTATTATGACTCTTAACAGTACAGTTACTTCTTACTCCTCCTCTGCCTCCTTCTTTTCTTTTAGAGCCCGTTCTGCCAAGTCTTACAGGCGAAAGAAAACCCCGAAATTGGTCCTGATGGTCCTAGACCGCCGCGGGAGAGAAGAGTGCGCTTGGGTGGAGATGGATGCACTTGGAAAGGAGTCCGCCTTGAAGAGTGCCCGACCAGCTGCCATCCAACCGGCAGCAGAGCAAGTTAATGCTACACCGCTTAGAAGAGACGGGTTCCCAAACAAGCCAGTGGAGAAATTCAGCCTAGACTCCAGGAGTGCTTGAGGCTTTTATGACTCTTGGACGCCAAAAAGGGTCATTTGATATCTGGGCGCTTACCATTGTGTGGTAAACGTCGAATGTCCAAGGATGTTGATTTCAAACTTGTGGATAACAACATAAGCTGAGTTTTCTATCTCTTACCTTAAGAACACTCCCTTCACAGGTCCTGGTACTAGGCCCACGAATAAACCACCTAGGTTTTACTTGCCTCAGATTTGAAACATTGGCTAAAGAGTGTTAAATCTCCTAGTCAACTGGGAATGACAAGTCTAAATAACAAATGGTACTTGAACCACACAAGGTAATGTTGGAGAAGGGTAGAGAAACCTCAGTAAAAGCTTTTGTCCCATTTTACCCCTGTGTGCAAACATTTTTCTATTTTATTTAGTTACATACACATTTTAAAATAATGAAAAGTGTCCATAGTTTTTAAAGAGTATAATCGTTTTAATATGCTACCTTTAAATTTTGACAACCAAACAGGTAAAGTAAGAAAAGAAAGTGAGCATAGTATCTAGTTGGTAAGAATAATTTATTATACTGGAAGCTACCAGATAATTCACTGTAGAGTTGCTTAACTGCTAAAATCTTTAGTTATAGCTTTGTAAACTTGAAAAGAAGGGAAGGGAACCAAAGTTTTTTCTGGTACTCTGGGTCAGACACTTTACAAATCTAAAAGAAAATGAAAAGAAACGTTTCACCTATTCTGGTATGGAAATTTAATCGTTTTGTTTTTTCAGCCTTTGCTTTTTCAAAGGCCTGTGTAAGACTTAGAGGCCAAACTAATGGTTACCAGGGGGAAGGGTGGGGGGGGAGGGATAGCTAGGGAGTTTGGGATTGACATGTACACACTGCTATATTTAAAATGGATAAACAACAAGGACCTACTGTATAGCACAGGGAACTCTGCTCAATATTATATAACAACCTAAATGTGAAAAGAATTTGAAAGAGAATAGATAACATGTATATGTTAAAAAAAAAAAAAAAGGCCTGTGCAGTTTTGCGGATGAATCTCCTCACTTCAGGACAATCTTTTTTCCTAAGAGAACAAGGAAGAAATGTTTTCTACTTGCTAATGATTTGTTCTCTAGTTTTTGGGGGTTTTTTAATATTTATTTATTTGGTTGCACCAGATCTTAGTTGCGGCTCACATCCTCCTTAGTTACAGCACGCAGGCTCCTTATTTGCGGCATGCATGAGAGATCTAGTTCCCTGACCAGGGATCGAACCCAGGCCCCCTGCATTGGGAGTGCAGTCTTATCCACTGTGCCACCAGGGAAGTCCCTGTTCTCTAGTTTTAATTGAGCCATCAAGATCTACTGTAAAGGGGACAAAAACAGGAGAGGGAAACAGGAAAGAGCTAACTGGGTGCAAGAGATTCCAAAAACCTAATCCTGAGACAAAATTCCCTAGGTAATTGATCTACAAGAGAAGAGATTTGGCCTGGCAAGGGGAGAGAGAAGAGTATTAAATAATTAACTTTTTTAATCCTCCCAGCAACGTTTTAAGGTATCAGTATTCAAATGAAGAAACTGAAAAGTAGAAAAATTATACATATATCGTTGAAGGTAATGCTAACACTGCCTCTACCAAGTGGTAAGAGTTTGTAGGCACAGTGAGGGAAGACATTAGAAGCAGAGAAATCAGCATATGCACTATATGGCTGTACTACAAGCTACAACGGTCATTCCAAATATTTACTGAGGACAAGACCCTGTGTTAAGTGCTAGGGATACAGAGATAAGTAAAACAGCTGTCCTAAAGCAACTGATGCTAGTGAGAGAAACCTTCAAGAAAACAACAAAAAAAATACAATATGAGGTAAATAAGTGTTGTGGTAGAGGCAAATTTCAAAAGATTGGAAAATCATTAGGCAACAAGAGCCAGAGGGGATGTGGGAAAGCCAATGAAGATGGTTCTTCAGTTGAGTCCAAATATTCATCCTAAAAATTGTTCTGGAATAGGTTCTAAGGAAGTGAAATCAAACAAGAGAAGATGAGCAAGGAAACAAACTATTCTAGGCAAAGGAATTCGAAAATGTCTAATTCAACAAATAAGTGAGCCACATTTATTTAGATAAATAAATGAAAGTTGCAAGAGATAGGTGCTCTGAGAGCTTACATTAGGGTCACTCACTGATCTGGTCAGAAAAGTTAGGTAAGGCATGCTTGAGGAGGTCTCCTGGAAGAGAGATCTGAAGGCTGAGAGACTGAAGAAAGGAGAAAAGGAAACAGGGAACATCGTGTATTTTGTCAGGAGTGAACAGTGCAAACCTGAGGGACTGAAAGGAGGCCATTGTGGCTAGAGCATAGTTTGCAGGGAGACCAAACTAAGCAGAACTTGGTTGGCCATACTGAGAACCTTCATCTTTTTCTTCAGAGCAAAGTGGGGAAGGGATATGACCTGATCAGATCTGTGTTTTGAAAAGATCATTCCAGATGCAGTGTGGGAACATGAACAGGATCAGCCTTGGACCAGTTAGGACCTATGGGTCATGGTTAGCATTGGTAGTAAGTAGTTCAAGTGGACTGGGATGGGCACAAGGAGATGGAGACGAGTGCAGAAAATGGAACGATTTAGGAAGTGAAATAGGAGGTCTTGGGAATGGAGTTAGATAAGGCAGAGTGGAATGAATGGGGATTGAGGGAGAGGAAGGAGTCAGAAATGATGGGATTTCTGGCAGGCCCAGTGGGTGGATAACAATGCTCACTGAGGTGTGGGGAACACTGAAGGAGAGTCGGATTTGGGGGAAGATGATGATTTCAATTGAAACATGTTGAGTCTCAGATGTTTTCGGGACTTCAAGGAGAGATGTCATGTAAACATCTATGGGTCTGCAGCACTGAGGAGAAGTCTGGGCCGGAGAAAAAGTATTTTACGGTTTGTAATATGTTCTTTTCCACAAGGTACTTATTTTTTCAAAATGCAAATATTATAAATATTGTGGAAAAACGAAAGAAAAAGAAGTCTCTAGAGCTGTTTCCCAAACTTCCTTTCAAATTACCTGGGGACTTCATTTTGAAGAAAACAAGTTCTCAGGCTTCTACCCTATAGATTCTGATTATACATGTCTAGTATGAAGCCTCAAAATTGGATTTTTAACAAGTGCCACCGGTGATTCTTCCTCTCAGTGATTTTCTATGGGCAATGGTACTCCAGTGCCAGAGGCCCCCTGCATGAGAGTTATCCTAAGTGCTTATTAAAATATAGACTCTTGGGCCCTGCAGACTAAAATCTCTAGGGATGGGAGGACTGGAGAAAGGAAGATGGTACAGTACCAGGTTGTCCAAGATTTCACCATCTATGGCAGAGGTGTCCTAGGCCCTCCACCAGGCAGTTCAGAGAAGAGTTGGTGTCCTTTGTTGTATGATGCAAATGTAGGCAGCAGGCAGCCCTGGCAGGCTGGTATGATAACAGCTTTCCTGGCTTCTAGCCCAGGCCTCCCGCCCTGTCCATTGAAATGGTGCTCAGCCTATTCCGATGCTCTCTTTTTCTGCCACTCCTATCAAACCTCATCCTTCCCTTCCAGGGGAAGGTGTTATGCGTGTCATGCTCCATATACCCCTCCCAGTTCAGAGGTTTCTTTTAGCTAATCTGGCCAGGGTTGGGAGAGAAATACGTTCAAATGCTATGTTTCACTCTCAGCAAAGTTTTTTTTATTCTCAAGAACCTACTTTGTAAGCGTTTTGTTTTTAAAGACTGAATTGTTAGTGTCACTGTAACATCTCTATTTCTCTATGAGGTACTGTAGATGTAGAGGAAGAATCAGAAAGTATGGGGGGAAAAGAGAAGATTAGAATTTTTTTTTTTTTTTTTGGCTGTGCCGTGTGGCATGCGGGATATTAGTTCCCTTACCAGGGATCGAACCCACACTCCACACTCTCTGCAGTGGAAGTGTGGAGCCTCAACCACTGGACTGCCAGGGAAGTCTCTAAAATTATTTTTTGTGATGGGAAATACAGCAAACACACAGAATAGTTCATTAAACAGAATATAACCTAAACACTCATGTAACCCCCACTGGGTCAGAAAGTAGAACATTATCAACATCCCAAAAGGCCCCAAAGTGCCCCTTCCCTTATAACCCCCAAGTACCTAGGGTTAATAACCACTGTCATGATTATTAACATATTCACTTTCTTGTTTTTCTTTATAGTTTTATTGACTAATTACTCAAACAATATAGCTTATGCCTGTCTTTCAACTCTATGTAAATAGAATCATAGAGTAAGGTTTTTTTCACGTCTTGAATGTTTTTAATCAAAGTTAAGATTCATCCATATGGATGTCGCTATAGATTTTTATTAAAATTTCTTAAACTGTATGTATTAATTTCAGGGAGAATAATATCCTTCCACATGAGCCTTCCCTTTCTGGAATGTTGTATAACTCTACATTTGTTCAAGTGTCCTCATGTATTTTCCAAAACCATTTTTCATTTTCATCATATGAGTCTCATACGTTATAATAGGTAGAATTCTAAAGATGGCCCTCCAAGATTCCCATCCCCTGGTTAGCCAGTAAAACAATCGTCCTCCTGTGAAGGCCTTTTACGGATGTAAAAGAGGCAACCCCGAGCTCCAGGGACTGGGCCTTGAAGGGCATGTTCAGGTTGGAGGGCGCACGTGTGGACCAGGAGGGGACCAGGTTCCATCCAGAACCAGCCTCTAGAGTGACCCTTCTAGCCCCAGGCTGTGCTTGTGCATCCTTGGGGGACGCAGGAGGCAGATACTGCCGTGCCTGGGCCCCGCACCAGGCTAACCACATGCCGTTACTCGAGATGAGCCACAACATGCCTGGATTTCTGATCTACAGAACTGCGAGGTAATAAATGAGTGTTGTTTTAAGATGCGAGTGTTTTAGTAATGTGTTATGGCAGCAAAAGAAAATTAATACACACCTTTCTTATTAAGCAAGAATCTTTTTGGCTCATCAAGTAAGCCTTTACTCGAAGTAGGATGATACCAGGGAGGTCACACTACTCAAGTCGTATAGCTGAGATCACTTCACCTTTTAGAATCCAGACTAAAAATGCACGTATATCTACTGAAGGTGGCACTTGAAGCTACTCTCAGCTGCCTCTGAAGCTGGGTTTCGTAGATTGATAGTACTTGGGAGGAGAGGGACGACAAGGCGGGGAAAGCACAGCAACAAAAGCCAAGAGCTTGCGGTGCAGCAGAAGGAACACTGCAGCTCCTCAACCTGTTTGCTCACTTCACATTTAGATTCGTCCAGCCCATGCTCTGGAAGCAAATGCATGCTAAATAAAAAAGTGAAGGAAGAAATAAAGGCTAGATTGCTGTGAAATAACTGAAAATAAAGATTGACATTTATCAAGTCTAACATTAAAGATTCATCCATTATCATAAATAATGCATAATTCCAGAGACCATTTGTGTCTGAAAGGCATAATTTAAAATTAGAACACAAAGTATCCTGGCATGTAGATAGTTCCATGTGAGCTCAATCTAGTTACTGAAAAAGAAAACATTTCCTTCTTAAAATGAAAAACAAAAAACAAAAAAGAACTTTGCTTGTTCTGGAAAAATATATATATAAACTAAGCTAAAATAAATTATTGGCTTGCTGCCCAGTAATTCTAAAAGATGGCATTCTAATGCTACCTGAAAAATAATAACACACATGACAAATCAGGGAGCTAATGAAACTTGAGTCTTCACTTGTATGCATGTAAAGCTTACACATAAAACAAGGAAGATGTAGCTTTAGCTAATTCATACTGAGATTTATTGTTAATAGGAGTCATAAGAGTACATGGGATTTTACAAAGCATAAAATATGGAAGACAAATTTTCTGGCCTGAGGAGCTTAGTAAAACATGTGTAGGCAGTAGCTAACAGGAAAAATATTAAGTCATGATGATTTACAAGTGATCACCAATGGGAGACTGGGTATAAAAAAAAAAAGATGTCATAAAAACAGAGAATTGAGAAATGCCAGGGATTTGAAAAAAGATTGCAAAAGCTTGAAGGAAGACTGAAAAAGAGATGTGAGAAATGAAAGACAAAGGTCTAAGAAATGAGGAAGGAGAAAAAACTGAAGATAAAGATAGAAGAAAAGACTTGCCACTGTGAGGCATGAACCAATACATGAGAAAAAACGTAGGACTGATTTGCTTGACAAACCTCTGAAATTAGACAACTGGAAATCCTAACTATACAATTCATTTCTTATAAAGTTTAAGAGCTAATTTTCCCAAACAGTAGACACTAAACCAAACTTCTTGTTCAAGCCAAATTATTCCATCTATAACATATGTATATATAAATAAGATTCCGTGCAACTCTGTATGCAGCTGAATTGTGAACAACTTAAAAGCTTAAGAATATTTTTTAGCTATAATGCAAAAGGAACTTCACTTTAGACTATATATTCAAAAGCAGTAGTTTTCTTTATATATACATATGTTCTAGGAAAGTCCCAATGCTATGGCAATACTGAAATCAGACACAATATTTCTCTCCAAGATAAAGGCCAACTTCCTGTGCAGTGTATTCAGGGCCCACACCATCTCCATGTGCTACCTTTGTGGACACAGCAGGTGTACAGTTTTCTCTTCATTCACCAAATAGCTCATACTCAGGAAATTATCTGTTCAAGAAATTTGAGCATCTTTAAATGACATTGTCTTTTTATTAATGAGTTTTGGGCATTCTTTATAAATTCTGGGTATTCCTTTTCAGATATGTGGCTTTCAAATATTTCTCCCAGTCTGTGGCCTGTCTATTCATTCTCTTAAGTGTCTTGCAAAAGGCATGAGTTCTTAATTTTAATGAAGGGAATTTATCATTTTTTTTCTTTTATGGGTTGTGCCTTTAGTATCATATCTAAGAAATCTTTATCTAACCCAAGATCACAAAAATTTTCTCCTAAGTTTTCATCAACAAGTTTTATGCTTTAAGGTTTTGCTTTTAGGTCTATGATCCATAGTGAGTTAATTTTATATATAATGTGTGAGATACGAGTTGAAGTTCATTTTAAAAATTTTCTTTGCATATAGATGTCAAACAGTTTCAGCACCAACTGTTAAAAAGATTATCTTTTTTCATTGAATTGCCTTTGCACTTCTGTCAAGAATCAGTTCACTATATATTTGTGTGTCTATTTCCCTCTTCTTTCTATATTTTTGCTGTTTACCACACCATCTTGACTACTCTACCTTTACAGTAAGTAAATGAGGTGGTGTGAGTCCTCCAACATTGCTCTTTTTAAAAATTGTTTTGGCTATCCTAGTTCTATATGAAGCTTTAAGTAAATGTATCAATTTCTAGAAAAAAAATTGCTGTAATTTTTATTGGGATTGCATTGAATATATATATTATTTTGAGGAAAATTGGCATATTAACAATATTGAGTCTTCCAATCCAAGGACAGAGTATTTCTCCATCTATTTAGATCTTCTTTGATTTCTTTCATCATTACTTTATAAGTTTTCAGCATATAGATCCTGCATATTTTTGTTAGATTTATATCTAAGTATTTCATGGTTTTGGTACTATTTTGTTAAATAAATTTATTTATTTATTTATTTTTGGCTGTGTTGGGTCTTCGTTGCTGCACACAGGCTTTCTCTAGTTGCGGCGAGTGGGGGCTACTCTTTGTTGCGGTACGCGTGCTTCTTATTGCAGTGGCTTCTCTTGTTGCAGAACATGGGCTCTAGGCACATGGGTTTCAGTAGTTGCGGCACGCGGGCTCAGTAGTTGTGGCTCATGGGCTTAGTTGCTCTGCGGCATGTGGGATCTTCCCAGACCAGGCTCGAACCCAGGCCCCCTCATTGGCAGGCAGATTCTTAACTGCTGTGCCACCAGGGAAGCCCGATATGTGAATCTTAAGAATGGCTGTCAAGTGTGGGAAAATTACTATCAGATTGTTAGTTTTTTCATATAGGCATTGTAAGATGTCAGGGTTTTCATGTTTCTTTGTGCAGTAATTAATTGAAAATATTCTTTGAATCAATAGCAGTTATTACTCATTCTTGATGTCCTTGTTGTAATAGCACATTATGAGTTTTATATTACTTTTTTCAAAGTAATCATTTTGTGTCTAATCAAAAAGAGTTTTAAATCGTTTTCCAGTGTGTTCATATGATCCCTTCCTCTCATTAATTGCATTATCAAACAATCCAAGAACCTATTCATCACTTCTATTTGAAATGTATCTCTTTCTTTAGTGAATTCCTGCTTTTGGTGATGATTTGACACCTTTTTTGTTGCAAATACTTCTTGATGTCAGAACAATTTCTATTAATTTAATTGCTTACCTTTTCCATTTTTGTTTCATATTCCATTAATTTTTTATCTGAATTTTTTCTCAGTTGTTTATAAATAGATTTAAAGATGAAGAAAGATGGTCCCCTTTATGTAATTCAAATAAGGTGATTGCAATTTCTTAAATATAGAAGCATTTCAAAGTGTCTTTCTGTATTACAGTTATAATGATGTATTTGCTGGTTGTCAATTTTTTGAATAAGATTTTTGGTTTTTCTTGTGTGTCGGGGTTTTTCTTCCAAATCTTTGAAAATATATTTTAGCGTCTGTAAAATATCCTTGACCCATGTTGTAAAGCTTGAACAGCTTTATAATGGATAACCCATTATATTACTCTTAGACTTTTTTTTTAATCCATGTTGATATGTTTATGTAAAATACTCCATTTGTGAGAGGAACCTGAAATGAAAATAACTGTTGTAAAATGCCGAGGTGGTTAACAACTGTGAAGCAGCTTTTTCTCTTACCAGATTAAAGGAATGAGCTGCATGTGGTGTATATCCTGCACACTTATTAACATTCTTTAAAGGCTGCTGGGAGCCCTTTTCCTCACCTTTGTTGGACAACACTCCATGAATGTTTTCAACCACAGGTTACTATTTCCAAAAGTTATTTTACACTGTTGGATAAAGCCACAATCTGGTTTTCAGTTAGTGAAAAAATTTAAAACTATACGTAGAGTTTTCGATAACAGCAGTAGAGCACAATAATGGCCAACTAATGGAGTAGTATTTGGTTTCTGGTTTCTTTATCTGTTAACCCTTCCATTATATAAATATTTTCCCATTACTTCTATTCATTCTTCATAAACTGTTACTTTTTTTTTCCTATTTTGGGCATTTTTCCAAGTTCTCATGCAAAAATTAATTAAATTTAACAATTATTTCTAGGATTCCCATTAAATTTCTGTTAATTGAATCATGATTATTGTTTCATCATGACCTCTGAAAGTTCCCTTAAAAATGCAATAACCTCAACTACTCTTTTCAGCTCTTCAAAATAATATGGAATGTTCTTACTCAGCTGTTTTTGATTTATGGGTAATCTAAGAAAAGATAGTTGTCTTGTGCTCCATAGAATAGTCACAGCTTTTGAGGGCTTTCGATATATTCGTTTAGTCTGAAAACCCATCCCGTGTAAGTAATGTCTGTCTTGTTGAAAATAATTTACAAACAAAACAATGTTTATGATCTTTTTTTTTCCTTGGCATAAACTAGCTAGAATCTCATAAGAGTATGACTATTTAAAACTTTTTTTTTCAAAATATCTTTTTGAGAAACATCTCTCTTGCCCATTTTATGTTGTTTGATTCTGTATAAATGTTATTGGAATCACAATTTTGAAGGAAAAAGTTTTCTTTAATTAAAGTACTGAATGACATTATTACTTTTTGCAATAGGGCCATAATAAAAGACCACAGTCCTTATTAAGGTCAATGAAGTCATCAACATGAAACTGCTGCGAACCTTTGTTGACTATACAGATTGTATTTTGCTTGACTATTTTCTATTTCTCCTACTTTTTCATTTCCTCTTTGGGAGTGCCCTGATTCTCATAATCTTTATCTCTTCTGTTGTCATTTTAATCATCTAAATTTTCTTGGCTCTAATGAATGCTTTCTTTTCTTCATGATTTTGGCAGTTTTAGTATACATTCCAAGCTAATAAGAAAGTTTTTGATATTTTGAAGCTTTTGTGAATCTTCAGTTTAAATTTTTTGCTTCCAAAAGGATACTCTCTTCATGAGAACTCAATTTTCCACTTATAATTTTACTCATCTGATGATTGAAAGAATTTTCCACAGACTATCTTCTAGCTCCATATGTTGCAAACCTTGTTTCTCCTCCACTAACAGCCTATTCCCACCATCCAGGTACCACTCATCTTGTGTTAGCCTCTGGCCTTGCACCTTCATACCACCATGCCAAGTGAGCAGGTAGAACAGGCAATTGAAGTATGCTGAGAGGTTATTCTTACCCTGAGTGCTTAGCAATAACCATAGGAGTAGCTGTGAACCACGTAAATATATCCCACTAAACCTAAAATAGCATATCTCCAAATCAACTACCTCTAAGCTGGATCCCAAAACTGCCTAAGCAATTGCAAAGCCACCTAACACAAGGGGAAGTGTGATGAAGGGAAAGCCAGAAAGGAAAGACACAGCGGTCTTCACTGGTTGGAGTTAAAATATCTTACTTGGGCAAATATTGCGAAAATAAATAATTTGGGGAGCACGTCATTAGAGTCCCTATCAAGAAGTTTTATTAACATTTTCTTCCAAGGAGTCATGACACATCAACCTCCTTAGCTTCTTGGTAAATCTGCCTCTGGACATTACTTCCAGGCTTTATCCACAATTTCCCCAACTGCCTGAAATGTCTTATCTCTTCTTCTACTCCTAGCAAATCCCTACTCTTCTTTCACGGCTTAATTCAAATGTCATTAATTCCCTGAGAAAGAACCCAGTGTATTGGAAAGAATTTGGGTTCTGATAAAAGACAGATAGAGGGTTTCAATCTTGGCTGGGCTTCATGTTCTTTGTGTGTCACAACCAAAGTACTAACTTCTTTGAGCCTCAATTTCTTCATATATAAAATACAGATAAAATATATATACATTGCTGACTTGTAAGAATTTTTTAAAATTTAGCAATTTCATCAATTCTATTTTTTCTCATTTTAATATCTCTGCATAGAATATTGGAAACATTGAGAAAATGGTGCTTAAGAGAGGCTTTAAATTATTTGTTTCTCTTCTTTTAGCATTATTTTATTATTTGGGTGATCAAAAGAACTGGAACTAGGATGAAGTGAGTGAGACATTTGCCTTAGGTCCAAACTATAGGGAGGTGTCAAAAAACTCAGTAATCAATATAAATTCAATATTTTTAAAAAAATCAGTGCAAAAAAATCCATAATGAACAAAATATCAAAAATTTTTTTAACGATGGGATCAGTACTACTGATTTTTCCTTTGCGTTAGGCTCCAATATGACTCACATTGGAACTGGTGATCAAAACTTGATGGAAGAATTTGGAAGATTACTTTTTATAACTATGCATAGCATTTAAATTATTCTCTTTATATTCAGTTGTTTTTACAGATGCCATATTTCAATAACTCCAGTATTAATTTTTCTAGCATCAAACTTTAGCCCTCCACAATAGATGATTATGAACAAATTATCTTTGTTTTACCTTAGAAATATTGTTTGCTCTATTGAAAAGTAGGTTACTGTTTTGGAAATCAATTTCTATTACAGATAACCTCACTCTAGAATGATCTACTCCATTTTTTCCTACACTGAAGCTATTTAAATTTCACTCTCAACCTTTTGCAAAATGACTCATTTCAGAGTACTTCAGAGATCTTATGTTTCCTTTAGGAATTCTACCTATATAGAGTAAGTTGTTCTTATTTTCCATCTAAATTATTTAGCCAAATTTATTTATGACTATTTCTCTGAGGTGATGGAGTAAAACACTTCAGATAGTCTACTTGAGATATGCTCTGTAATGTGTACTCTCATACATTGTTGGTGAAAGTATAAATTGGTACTTGCTTAAGGTCAATTCTAACATAACCACCAAATTTGAAATATGCATGGCACATATTACTTTTATAATTAAAATAATAATTTTTAAGTGTATTTTTTTCCCATTCTATCCTTCTAGGTGAAAGAGTACAGGATCCCTGGCTTCAAGGACCTCATACTTTAAAGGTGAAGGAGAAAAGAATAACTTGTGGTCTTTACATAGGGTGATATTTTAAAATTGTTTTGAGGTGTGTTTTCATATTATAAATATTAATTATAACCCATAATTATAGCCCACGTAGAAAGTATAAGGAGAGTCTAAGGGCTTCCCTTGTGGTGCAGTGGTTGAGAGTCTGCCTGCCAATGCAGGGGACACGTGTTCGAGCCCTGGTCTGAGAGGATCCCACATGCCGCGGAGCAACTAGGCCCGTGAGCCATAACTACTGAGCCTGCGCGTCTGGAACCTGTGCTCCACAAGAGAGGCTGCGACAGTGAGAGGCCCGCGCACCGCGATGAAGAGTGGCCCGCGCTTGCCACAACTAGAGAAAGCCCTCGCACAGAAACGAAGACCCAACACAGCAAACATAAATAAATAAATTAAAAAAAAATAAAAGGTTGAAGCCAGATTGGAAAGTCATTTAAAAAAAAAATTTTTTTGACGGTATGATAGTTTTAAAAAATGGTATCTCACAACATTGTAAATCAACTATACTTCAATTTTTAAAAATGGTATCTCATCATAGTTTTGTATTTTTTCTAATTATGAGGGCAGTGGATCATCACTTCATGTGTTTAAGAGCAATATTTACTTTCAAGGCTCATTATGTAAAGAGTAGTCAATATTTCCTTCCAAATTTGACTAGATATTTTTCCTTTCAATGAAAAGAAATAAAAAACCCTCCTACTGAGTTGTAGCTTTATAACAGCTACCATTAAAATAAATAGATAGATAGATAAATAAATAAATAAAAACATTACAACACTTTAGAATATAAAAGCAGAGTTTTTCCACCTTTTCTGGAAGAATTCAAAACTTTATCTTTGGATTGTAACAAAGATGTGAAATTTCACTGAGATTATCTATTAGTAAAGTTGGAAATCCCCACAGTATATAAATGCTCAATTTGAATTGCTTTTCACAATTCCATGACAAATGCAAAAAAAAAAAACACCCAAAAACCAATAAAAAATGTTTTCCTTCAAAACAATACCTGTGATATTATTCAGTAATAAAAAGTAAACTTCTAAGACTTAGAAAATCCCTCTTCTAATGAAAGCTTGTCTTTAGGGACCTTCTAACATGATTATTGATGAATAACATAAGTATAGTATAAATTTTAATGCAGTATCCATAAATAACATTCTTACATTGTTGCTGAAGTTGTAACACCAATGTAAAAAAACATTATAAATGAATGTCAATAGTAATGTTTCCCTCTGTTCTATGTCATTTCACTGTTGGCATTAAACCATTCTCTTTCTTTTTTTAATTTTTTAAAAGTTTTATCGGAGTGTAGTTGATTTACAATGTTGTGTTAGTTTCTGCTGTATAGCAAAGTGAATCAGTTATATGCATATACATATATCCACTCTTTTTTAGATTCTTTTCCCATATAAGTCATTACAGAGTATTGAGTAGAGTTCCCTGTGCTATACAGTAGGTCTTTATTAGTTATCTATTTCATATATAGTAGTATACCATTATCTTTTTTTTTTTTTTTTTTTTTTTGGTGGTATGCAGGCCTCTCACTGTTGTGGCCTTCCCATTGAGGAGCACAGGCTCCGGACGCGCAGGCTCAGAGGCCATGGTTCATGGGCCCAGACGCTCTGCAGCATGTGGGATCTTCCTGGACTGGGGCACAAACCTGTGTCCTCTGCATCGGCAGGTGGACTCTCAACCACTGCGCCACCAGGGAAGCCCTACCATTATCTTTTAATCATTGTTATAGAAGTTAGTCTTACTAAGTAAAATCTAGCACTTGAAATGTATCAAAAATCTTAGAACTTTTCTAGTTAGTTTGTATTGATAGTATGGAAATACTTAGTATTTTAAATATCTTTTTTTTGGGGGGGGGGAATCAGTCTTCTTACTCCCTACTTTCCACCCACCCAATCATCCTCAACCAGAGAAATAGCTCTCTCAAGTTACAGATAAGAGATGCCAATTAATCAATCCGGCTGGTCACTGGAGTGAAAGATGTCACTGCCAGATCCCCTGATAACCTATATAGTGGCACAGACTCGTGGAATTGAAAAGGAGCCAGCTTGCGGAGTCATTTAATCCAGACTTCTCTCTTCCTGCAAGGCTCTGCCTGAAATGTCTAAGACAGATGGTTTGTCCTTAAAATTCACCAGGGACAGAGATTCTACAGTATTACTCTGGAGCCTTTTCTAATGTTTAATCACTATTACTGTCAGGTTAGCTTAAGCTCTTTCCTGCTAGTTTTTCCTCTGCAGACATGGAAAACAGTTGGTCAGCAACCTCTTTATAATCACCTTTCCAATAGGCAAAGACAGTTAACAAGGTGCCCTTCAGCCTTGTTTTTTCAAGTTTACACAATTTATCTTCTATCCATTTTTAATATATCAATAATTTATCTCTATATCACTATTTTGTCTCATTAAACATTTGGCTTACTTTTCATTAAACTCTTTTTAAAATTTTTTTTATTTTTTTTTATTTTTAGCTGCATTGGGTCTTCGTTGCTGCACGTGGGCTTTCTCTAGTTGCTTCGTTGTGGTGCGCGGGCTTGTCATTGCGGTGGCTTCTCTTGTTGCGGAGCACGGGCTCTAGGCACGCGGGCTTCAGTAGTTGTGGCACGTGGGCTCACATTGTGACTGGCAGGCTCTAGAATGCAGGCTCAGTAGTTGTGGTGCACGGGGCTTAGTTGCTCTATGGCATGTGGGGTCTTCCTGGACCAGGGCTCGAACCCATGTCCCCTGCATCAGCAGGTAGATTCTTAACCACTGTGCCACCAGGGAAGCCCATCATTAAACTCTTTCCATTTGTTCTATATCACCCCTAATTTAACATTATAGTAAGTTCTTTAATTGTAATGTGGTTTTTAAATTTTTAATTATTGTAGGATAAGGTAACAACACTTTTGTTTATTCACTAAATAAGTACTATTGAATATTTTGTGCCAGCAAGAAAAAGATAGGCAGATCTCCTGCTCTCATATAATATATATTCTAATAGAAGAAATCAAGAATAAGCAATTAAAAATGGATCTATAATGTAATATAATATAACGCTATGATAAGAATAAAGCACCTTGTATGAATTAGAAAAAAGCTAGGCTGCTGTGATAGAGACCCAACAATAATTCAGTGGTTTGAAGAAGAGGTTTGTTTCTTACCAACAGTCCACCCTGACTGCTTTGTCATCAAGAAGTTCTGCTCCATAAAGCCATTCAGGAATGCCAGTCCTTCCATCATGTTGCATCATCAAACCTTAGGTCATTGTCACTATCTTTATAGTATAAGCTGGGTGACCCAGAGTTCCAGCCAGCAGAGAGGAGAAAGACAGTATGGATGAAGCTATCCCAGGCCCAGAAATGGCACACATCACTTGCACTCCTTTCCAATGAAGAGAACACAGTTACAGGGCCACACTTGGCAAGAGAGACTGGCTAGCCATGTGCCCATGAAGAAGAGGAGAATGGATTTCGGGGGGCCCAGATAGGGAGTTGCAAACACTATCAACGTTGAGACTTCCCTGGTGGTCCAGTGGTTAAGAATCCACCTTCCAATGCAGATGCAAGTTCGATCCCTGGTCGGGGAACTGAGACCCCACATGCCATGGGGCTACTAAGCTTGTGTGCTGCAACTACCGAGGGCTGCAACTACCGAGCCCACCCGCTCTGGAGCCCTCGTACCACAACTAAAAAGAAGCCCATGCGCCACAATGAAGAGCCTGCTCAATGCAACAAAAGATCCCACATGACGCAGTGAAGACCTGATGCAGCCAAATAAATATTTTTAAAATGTAGATTTGGGGTTTTTTTAAATATAAAGAATTTTTTATTTTCCAGGACAAAGAGAAAAAGAAAATATTTTCAAATTTTCATTGAGTTGTAACAAATTCAAAAAATAAAGAATCGATTAAAATGGAAAATTGCCTATCAATGCAATGCATATACATGATTATATTTAATAAAAAATATTTCAAGGCAAATATATATATATATATATATTTTTATATTGGAGTATAGCCGATTAACAATGTTGTGATAGTTTCAGGTGCACAGCAAAGCGACTCAGCCATACATGTACATGTATCCATACTCCCCCAGACTCCCCTCCCATCCAGGCTGCCACATAACATTGAGCAGAGTTCCCTGTGCTATACAGTAGGTCCTTGTTGGTTATCCTTTTTAAATATAGCAATGTGTACATGTCAATCCCAAACTCCGTAACTACCCCTTCCTTCCACGATGTTTCTCCCCAATAGCCTCAGATCCCGTTTTACCTCTTTATGTGTTTCTGCTTCCAATGTCAAACACTGGACTGTTTCTCAGAAGATGCTCTAGGAGCACTGGAAAGTTCTAGGAATTTACCTCCCCCCACTCTACCTCACCCAGGGGGAACTGATGAGTGCAGGAGTATGAAAGACCAGCCCCCTTACCCTCTGCTGTCAGGATGATTCTGAGGCATAACTTACATTTCAGAGTTCCCATGTAAGCACAGGCTGAAGCTACTCTCTATGGGAGTTGGCCTGAGATTCATCCTTGCTTGGATGTCTTCTCTTTCCTGTCCTGCTTTCCACATTCCCTTCTTGGTTTCCCCCAAGAGTACTTTCTTAATAAATCACTTGAACATGAATCCTCATCTGATGATCTGCTTCTAGGAAACCTAATCTAAGACACAAGGTAAAGCATTAAAGGTGCTGGATCACTTTCAGTGGCTTCACACATACGATCAAAAAGAGTATTTGGACAAGTATGAATGACTTAGCTAGCAGTTATCACCACTACTGTGGGAAAAAAACAAACAAACAAATGAAAATGTGTATTTCTGTTGCTAGGGGTACATTCATATACATAAATTTAGCTTTTGTGATGTGGATATCTACAATTTGTTCAAAAAGTGCATGCATTTGTATCTTGTATATTATCAAATTAAGCTTCATAAAAGCAGTCTTCTAATTGGATCTTTGAAGATAAAGGGAATACAGTTATGTTAATAGAGAGAATGGGCAACGAAAGTGCTCAGCAACACCTCAGCACTGGGTAACCCACAGGTACTTAGAGCCTTTCCAAATACAAGATATCATGGATTCTAAAGCACCGAAGAGTGACATCTTTTGGGGGCCCAAAAATATTGCATGTAATTGTTCTGAACAAGGGTACTGGTTGCTGAACCACAGGGAAAACCGTGCGGGCCTTTGGGTATGGGGAGGCAGAAGGACTGCAGAAGAAGCAACTGGCAAAGATTAGCTGATTTAGTTTTGACTTTACTAAGTGTAACCAACTGTGATTCTCTTCTATAATCTTAATTAATAAATTAACACAGAAGTTTATGTTGCACAGTATTTTTTACAATAATATTAAAGTATGTAAATATGAGACATTTGTGTGTTGCAGAATTACTAGGTTTTGTATGAGTAATTAACACAGCAAGATAGAATTTTTTTTAAATAGGTTTCTAAGTTAAAATATTGCCTTTGATAAATACAAAAATCAGGAACTAGAGATGCTAAAGTAAAATTCTACAAATTTTACCCTCTTGGAGCCCTGCAGACTCCTCTGAGGCCCTGTGGCTTTACTCACAGTTACAATTGTACATTTATTTTTGTGCTTGTTTGATTAATGGCTGTCTCCTACACTAAACTATAGATCTGTGAGGGCTACTTTGGATCACTGTTGTATCTCCAGCATCAAATGCAATACCTAACACATAATAGGTACTCAAAAAAATTTTGCTGACCAAAAAAAATTCATGAATATATAAATACAGAATAATTTATACTAAATTTCAAATACTAAAATCTTTACCATCTAAAGTACATGGTGCAAGTATTCTTATACACTACTCTGTAAATTATAGAAAATGGATAATACAAATGATTCTTGTCCTTAGAAATGCAAATAAATTATATCCAGTAGAATGCAGTTGATTATTGCTCTATGCGTAGATCAGTTTTGCATCATATGTAAATGTATTTTAGCTTTCCATACTGCCCACATGTATGTGGTTCTTTGAATTCTCCTTTGAAATGCATATAACATTCTACTGGTTCCCTCATTAATCAATGCATTAAATTAGATATTTGATATGTGTTTATATTTGTATGAGTCATGACTTTACCTTGTCTAAGAAAATATGCTTTAATACCTTAAAAACATCTTAAATAATACTAATAGCTTATTTATGTAGACAAAGATGTATTGAGAATGAACTACATGACCACTGTGCTATGCCTGAGCAGGAACTGAATATACATCTTTAAAGAATTTTACTAGTCAAGCTGCAAAGAGATTCCTAAAAAAACTATTCTTACATATTTTGCTTTTTATCACTATTGTTAGTTCATGTAACAAAGTACTAGCACTTCACTGTATCATTCAGACCCTTCCCCAGCTTCTTAGGATTTGCACACTAGGGAAATATTTTACAGAGACCATCCATACAAGTATTTCAAAATGTCCTGGTTTGCAGTTAAAGTCGTTCTTTTATTTTCTGTTTTCTTTTGTTGTTGTTATTTTGTTCCATTTTATGTGCTTTATAACCGAAGAATTACTCAAAGTTGGAAAAAGAGACAGCTCAAGCACTGGAATTTCAACTCCATACATGTTTTGAAGAGTGCGAGAGGTTGTATTACAGGCGGGGGGTGGGGGGGGAGGGGTACTAAATTACATACGATTTTTTTCAAACAAATGCCAAGAGCTATATCTGCTAATAAGTTTTACCCAGCTTGGAAACCAAACTCAGCCACATAGTATGAGAATACCAGATATACGACAATAAATATTTTTGGCGTAGTTTCAAAGCTACATAATGCCAGACATAGACATGTAAAAGTAATGGCAAAAACTACAAAGATTATAAAAGAAATAAAGTCACAGTTCGTAATTCATATGATTATGTTCAATAGCAGGTTTAGACAGTTTTCACATAATAAGATCCACATGTAAAAGCATCAGCTTATTTTCCTCAGAAAAAGATAACAAATATTTAAATGGCTTTTAAAAGTAAAATTTTATTGAGAGGTTGTAAATGTATTTTTGTAAGCTGAAGGAGAGTAACTTAAATTGTCTTTTTATTTCTATTTAGATACCCAACTTCTGCTTCCCTTTTTGTCACATAGAAAAGTTAAATAAGAAAAGAAAATGCAGTTTCAAAGATTGGGCCATCTCTGAATTACTGTCACTGTAGTCTGTATATTAAAACTGGAAAACACCATTCCCCTAAAATTAAGTAAATTGTGCATTGCATTTAGAGACAGGATGAAGGAAATATAGTTTTCAGATGTTCAAACCCTGATTTGACTACTGGGTACAGATTGTGGGGCTCAAAGCCAAAGTTAATAAAATAGTCTGAAGCAATTCCATTATATCCTCCATTGCAAGGTATCTCAGCCTGGTTATTTTTGTTTGTTTGTTTTTTAAATTTATTTATTTTTGGCTGTGTTGGGTCTTCGTTGCTGCGCGCAGGCTTTCTCTAGTTGCAGAGAGCAGGGGCTACTCTTCCTTGCTGTGCGCGGGCTTCTCATCGCAGTGGCTTCTCTCGTTGCGGAGCACAGGCTCTAGGTGCGTGGGCTTCAGTAGTTGTGGGACGTGGGCTCAGTAGTTGTGGCACATGGGCTTAGTTGCTCTGCAGCATGTGGGATCTTCCCAGACCGGGGCTCGAACCTGTGTCCCTGCATTGTCAAGCGGATTATTAACCACTGCACCACCAGGGAAGTCCCTCAGACTAGTTTTTAAGTGCAGGTATTCTAGCAACATTTTGTGCTACTTGGAATATTTTATTTTGGACCTAAAGACCTCAAACTAAATTGCGTTTGTGATGGGTTTGATTTCCAGAGATAAAAGAAGCATACTTTTGTGTTTTCCTTCTGCTTAATTTATAGATTAGAAATGATCAGCCATCAGGGTGGGCTAATGAAAAGCAAGACTAAGGGGAAATGCTAGTGAAAGAAGGATGGAAGAAACTGTAGAATCTGAGATAAACTGTCAGTCCCTCAGGCAAGATAAGCCAGAACACCACGGTGCCAAGAACAACTAGCTCAGATTTCAGTTCTCAGTCACAAGCAACACTGCGAATTGAGGTTTAGTTTTTAAAAAAGGAATTTTACCAGGATGGAAAATAATAATTTAGTAGGTGAACTGAAAATAGTCACATTTTAAGATTTCATAGTAAGTGCAATAAAATACTATATGTACTATATGTACTATATGTCTATATTGTATTGATTTTTTATTTTGTTGGATAAAATATAAAAAATGTTTTTGTTTCTGATCAACCCAGTGAAAACTTATAATGTAGGATAAGTTATGTGGCATCTCTATCAACTATTATAAAAGGGAAAAATAATGTTTTGCAAACACATATTTTCCTTAGTTCCAAGTTTTGCAAGAAATTTTTAAATACCCCTCTAGTAATGCACTATTTGTATTGAATACATGTGTAATGCATTGGTGGGAATATGCACTCTTACTTAGATGTGGGTGAAAACGTTTGTTACAAAAAGACATTTTCACATTGAGTTCTATCCCCATTTACACATGGATCCCTTTAATGGAGGTTGAGAGTCTCGATTTATAACTTTTAATAGGCTCGTTTACATTTTGCAAATCTCTACCTTTGAAATAAAAATGTAGTGATCCACCCATCTGCAGACAATTAGGACCAGCAGCCAAGTATAAAAGGGTGGAGAACTTTTAATAGGTGTTTATAGATTGGAAGCACCGACCCCCTTTTAAATGAAAGAGGCCTAAGAAGAAATAGTAAGTGTTAAGGATAACCATGAAATTCATTTAACCCCCCAAGCAGAAGATCTGTTATCTAAGAATTGACAGAAGTCTGCACCTTCTAACTTAAGGTTCTTAGCTTGAGTACTTAGCAAATGTACTTAGAAAGAAATATCTTATTAAAAGTGTTTTGATTATAAATTCTTAGCCGCTTTAAGGTCAAAACACAAGCCCACAGGAAGACCAACAGTAAGGTATGTGATATAAAAACAAATATTTCCATAAAACCTTTGCCCTAGCAAAAAGGGAAATTCTTAGTAGGTTCAAGGTGGGAATTTAGGGAATAGTATTTTTTTACAGAAAATACTGGTTAGGCGTTTTATATAGGGCGTTCTGCATTTGTGAAGGGATAATTTGCTCTAAAATATGTGGGCAACCAGCCTAAATTCTCTAATTGAGTAGTTTGCTCATAACCCCAGGCCATTAGGTGAATGTAAACTGTTACAGGCTTAGTAAGAAAATAGTCCCATTAGGATTTTTGTATTTGTATGCAGTTGTGGGTTAGAGTAACTGTTTCCAAAATCATGGATTAATGAAAAGCTCTTTTTTCTGAGTTTGCAAATACCAGCTTTGAAATGCTCAAACTCAAATTAAGCCAAGGATTCTTTTGTTGTTGTGGTGGTGGTTTTACAGTTAAAATTTTTTTTACAAGATCAAGTCTCAGCTATAAGCTCCATTGTAAGTTATCTAAGGAAAGTTAGAGATATTTAATTGACTGGTCGTTAATAAAGGAAAGCAGCCAAATTTTCTTTGATACTGTCATTCAAATACTTTGCTCACATCCTAAAATTCCCCTCATTGGCCACTGCCAAGGAACTTGCTGCACAGAAAATGAGTATGACTTTTAAAAACTAAAGACTAGTGCACAAATTCAAGAAATGTTGTGTGCATGTGTTTCATTTAGTACATGTGCGGCGGGTAAGCTCGTATTTCTGTGAAGGAGAAGACAACTTTATGTGCTGCTTCTTGCATCCAGTCTTGGGCTCCTCTCATAATGGATCCCTTCAGTTAAACAGTCTACTTCCTTTCCTGTTGCATGATTCCTGTTAACTCATCACATTGTTTCTTACCACGCATAGTATACTTGTACAGCAGGGCAAGGCAGGAACCCAAAATAGGCTATGTAATACTCCTTTCAATCAGTGACTGTAAAATGCAGAAGAAATTCAGTCAAAGGAGGAAAATATCTGACCAAATATATCAGATAAATTATATAGACATTCAAATTGAGATAATCCATGTATTTTTCGTGTCTCCATTTTCCCACTGTAATTGGCTCTAGTACTAAGAAGATTGTGGATACTAGTATTACATCAAACCTTCTTTTAAAAACTGAATTACACAAGACCTTTTCTTCGCAATTAAATAAATAACAAAATCACAGTTAGAGTCCAATACCAATCTCTTAGGGCACCTGGGGCAGTGCTGGGTGTTTTCATAGGCTGTTTAACTTTTCACTCTGTCAAGTTTCCTTTTTTCCTCTTAAAAACTTCCTATTTCAGGGCTTCCCTGGTGGCGCAGTGGTTGAGAGTCCGCCTGCCGATGCAGGGGACACGGGTTCGTGCCCCGGTCTGGGAAGATCCCACATGCCGCGGAGTTGCTGGGCCCGTGAGCCGTGGCCGCTGAGCCTGCGCATCCGGAGCCTGTGCTCCGCAACGGGAGAGGCCACAACAGTGAGAGGCCCGTGTACCGCAAAAAAAAAAAAAAAAAAATTCCTATTTCAAATCATTATAACAGTACAGCAATACCATAAATATATATTTGCCTAAACCATTTAGTTGAGAAAATCAGAATGATGTGATATGGGAGGAAATATAAATATAAAAAGAAATTCTAAAAAGGAGATACTAAAGCAGAATTGTTCTGAAATGACTTGTTGTAAGAAGTGAAAAATTAAACTCACATACACAGGAGGATGTGAAGAAAGAAGGGATTTTTAAGAGGGCCCTGCTCTACTGTGAAAGTATGTGGAAACTCCATACCTTGAAAGAATGTACTAAAGATTTCTAGAATAGTTGGATAGTTTTGAATAGCTTTCTTAAAAACTTTCTAAGAGATATAACAAAGAGATTGTATTTATTATCTTCTTTGGATTGAGACTGAAGCTTGAATACTTGCATAATAAATTTTGGACAAGCTGAGAGATGAGATTTGCTGAAAGAACAGACGATAAAGGAAATACAAATTGACTCTAGCAACAACGAAATGGAGAGAAAGGACTTATCTTCAAAATTCTTCCCTTAATTTATCATTTTCAAAAGTAATAAAATAATACTATAGAGAAGAAAGGCAGTGATTCATCAGATTTTTTCACATACCGGTTTACCAATATTTTTAATACTAGCATAGCTATGAATTGTGTTAAGAGCAAAGTGAAAATATGTATGTAGATATTTTCATGGAGAACAATCCCACTTGGGGTGCCCAAAAGACAGTCGAATGTTAATGAGGGCTGAGACCTAACAAAGAAAAAAAATCCATAAATATAAATATACAATTAGAAACTATCTGCATATAAAGATGCTTCAAGAGGATCCTAGATGACTTTTTAGAAGACATATAGGTGGAATTTTAAAAGGAATAAATGCCCCATCCTTCTTAGTTTCATCTTGCACATAGAATACTTTTAACAAATATTTTTTTAGATGAATTAGAAAGAAAGAATAAAAGCAAGCTAATTACGATACAATATCTATTTTGTAAGAAAGAAAATACTGTAAGTCTAAATATTTGCTCTTTCAAGTTTACAAAAATATGGTTTAAAATAGGTTCCTGGTAGCTAACTGTTGAAGCCAGGTGAGGGGGTTTCATTTTCTCTCTTATATAGATTTGAAATGTTCCATAATAAATATTTTAAAAATGAAAAAGTGTATTCCTTAGGGTCTGTAGAGTAGATAAAGTGGCATTTGCAAAATTCATAGTTAGTAATCAAAACTTGGAGATTATTGTGGAATTTCACTTCTAGGAAAGACTTGTTGGGGGAAGGGATAACAACATGGGGTCTGCTCTGTCCAGTGACGGTGAAACAAGTAGGTGGAATGAGGCAGAAAGGGAAGTCAGAGGGAGGGGCAAGGCAGCCGTTTTAAGCCTGGTGGCTATTTCAATGTTACAGGAGTTTGTTCTTCTGAGGCTTCACCACCTCATTAACCTATGCCATTCTGAAGTCTTTTGCCATGCTCTCATGATGAGAGACTCGCTCGCTAACAACACAACATTTTAAATACAAGCTCTTCCCTGGCGTCGCGGTGAATTAATTTTCAATTAGCTTTCATTAATGAACTTCATTTTTATGGGTCTAATTGCTGTCCCAGCTTCAGGAAATTCAGCAAGTACTTTGGTGGTGTGAGAGGGGGCAGCTGTAGGAGTCAGGAATATCCTGGGCCCTTTGCAGAAGACCTTACTTCAGCCATCAACCAAAACAAAATTTATGTCTAAATTATAAATCGAACGTGTACCAGTAGAATCCATGAATATTTTCTGGGGTCTGTAGAGGTAAGTTTTATTGCTAGCTTCACCCAGTGTTTATTTTGTATCCCAAAACCAGACTCAAGAAGGGAAAAAATTGAATTTAAATAGAAAAATGCTCTGGGCTCTGGCACTCATCTTTCTATACCTTCACTTCCTCGCATGGAAAAAGGTTTAGTCCAGATTGTCTAGATCCAAATAATATGCGCCTATAATAGGTGGCAAATGATTGCAAATAAATCTAACACAGAAAGACAAACTACATAGTAAAACCAACGTTCTTGGGTTGCTAATGAAGGACTAGTAGCCTGGATAACACGCCCACACACCAAAACTCTAGCAGCTTCTTAGGAAGAGTGTGATACTCTTGTGCCCAAAGACTGTAAGGTTTCTATGCTCTTTCCACTTCCATTAAAAAAACTGGCAAGGGAGAGCCGTGATCTACTCCCACCCTGTAGCCTAAGACTTTGCCTTAATAAAATTTAATAAACATTTTTCTTTCTCATGATTTTTCCATGAAAATGCTAAGTCTGTTGATAAATTAATCCTTTGGTGTTTGCTCTTAAGGAGGCACACGTTTTTGAAAGTACACTGGGATTTTAGAATTATAAAAATGTATTGGGCTTCCCTGGTGGTGCAGTGGTTGAGAGTCCGCCTGCCGATGCAGGGGACGCGGGTTCGTGCCCCGGTCCGGGAGGATCCCACATGCTGCGGAGCGGCTGGGCCCATGAGCCATGGCCGCTGAGCCTGCGCCTCCGGAGCCTGTGCTCCGCAACGGGAGAGGCCACAGCAGTGAGAGGCCCGCGTACAGCAAAAAAAAAAAAAAAAGAGAGAGAATCTTGTGTAATGATGTAAAGAAAATGACTCCCCCCAAAATCAGCAAGAAACTAGAAATGTGAAATACTTTATAATGTAAGTCACTTTTAAAGATCTGGAACATCACAGTACAGATTAGAATCTAATCCTGGAAAATATAAAAGGAACAATAGATCATAAAACGGAATTAGTGATGTACAGGAACAAAACTAACCCTCAGAAGAAATAGGTGGCCCATCTGTTAATGCAATGAATAAAAGACAATTTGTCAAAGCCCTGAGAGGTGTTTAATCTTTAACAAATTTATGCATTTTTAACAAAATATTGTCTATGTAATTGGTTATGAACTTAAGATCTGGAGTCTGATGATAGCATAATAGAAAGAGCTCAGATTTTAGACTCAGACAGACCTGAATTAATACCATTTCTGACATATATGAACAGGTTCTTGGGCAAGTATCTTAGCTTCTCTGAGTCTCAGTTTCATTATTGGTAAAGTACAAATAATAATATTGCCGACATTATAAGGAGTTTTGTGAGGATTAAATGGGATAACTCACGTAAAATGTTTTGCACATGGTAAGCACTCAATAAAAATGAACTATTGCTATGATATGTACTTAGCTAAACATTTGGAACCAAGCAAGATTCTCTAGGCAGATAAGGAGTTATCTTACAAAATCGTCTCATTAGTGGAGTCTATAGAATATTTTTATTAAAAACCACTAATAAATTTGGAGACATAACCAAATGAGAATTATGTGACTGCCATTACTTAGGCTGTCTGGTGGTCAATTAAAAAAATTGATGAGATGTCATCAGTTTCCAAATTTCAACTTCTGGCACAAAAAATCAAGTATTTAATATTATTTTGCCTTCACAATTCCACAGAAACACCAGATTATTGGATTCTACCTTTTGTCCTAAACTCCAGGTTAAATCAACAATAATGTACATGTCCTGTGTCTTCCCATGAATAAAACATAAGTGGATATTTATGTGGTTTTATTAGGTCAGCTGGGAAAATGAACTCCCCTGCAGCCATCTACCTGTTTTCTACATATTCCAATAAGGAAAACGTCAAATTTCTTTGAAAGAACCACGGTGAAACTGACCTCTGAGTACACTTTTCTAAACTCAACATAATAATGCTTTTTTAACATAATACATTTGTTTTTAAACATTAAAGGACTTTTTCAGGATTCTCTAATCTGAGTCACAATGTTCTCATAAGATGAATGATTTTTACTACTTTTTAAAGAAATAGCCATACTTAGTAGCTGAAAGTCAAACAGTAATACCAGAAAATAGCAATGAGAGAGAACGGAGAAAAATTATAATTCTCACTCTGCAAAGTACTTCATTTTAGGTGTAAATAAACTTATTTACAAAACAGAAATAGAATGACAGATGTAAAAAACAAACTTATGGTTACCGGGGGCAAACGGGGAGGGAGGGATAAATTGGGAGATTGGGATTGACGTATACACAACACTATATATAAAATAGATAACTAATAAGGACCTACTGTATAGCACAGGGAACTCTACTCAATACTCTGTAATGACCTATATGGGAAAAGAATCTAAAAACGAGTGGATATATGTATATGTATAACTGATTCACTTTGCTGTACACCTGAAACTAATACAACATTGTAAATCAACTATACTCCAATAAAAAATTTTTTAAAGGCCAAAAAAGCCATTTTACCTGCACTACAATAATAGAATATTATTGCCCCCATTCTAGCCTAATAAAATATTGTTTTGTTTTCTTTTTTTTGAAACAGTAATACATGTACATAGTCTCAAAAATTGAAAAGTTCAAAAGGATATGCTCCCTCACTGATGTCCCAATTAAACTTATTTCTTAAATTGGGGCATTATGCTGTCATGCACATTATAAATGTAATTTTCCATTGATTTTCCTGATAGATAAAAACTTTTACTTCTGACTTAATATATGTAGTATATATATATTATATTTTATATTTTAATATTAGTTGATGATGTAGTATATTAAATCAGAAGTAAATTAACAAATAGGACTTAAGTTACTGCAAGTCTTTCATGACTTTTAGTTTTGAAGAAAACATCTAACATAAGAAGTAGTCTATTGTACTGTAAAAAGACCATTAAGAAAAGTTTTAAAAACCATTTTACTTAAGGTTTTATTTATATGAAGTCAAAAGGAGAATTGAAGCAAAAACCATAAGCTCCTATCTAGCCAGACCGAAATAACCAGAGTTCCTTGTAGTCATAGGCAATAATTCATGTTCCTATAGATGGCCCTACAACTCCACAAGATGAAAGTGCCTTCTGAAGCACAACGCAGTAGTTATGTTTGACTCAGTATTAAAGTCATCTTACTATTTCCTTGAAATGTATGATCCAGGATTAAAAGTTTCATATGTGTGGCAATGTCTTCATTACTCAGAATATTAAATTAATCATAATATTTCATTATCCTCAAGTTCTTTTAAAAAGGAATTTCCTTTAAGTTTAATGTGGAAATAAGAGGACCTATGGAGAGAAGGGAAGACAATCTTCACCTACACGACGTTATGAGTAAGACCTCTGTCCTTATTCTTGAGTTCAGTAGTATTAATATTGCCTTAAAGTGTGCTAAGCAATTTCATCTTTTTTTTTTCAGTTTTTCCTAATAAATAAATTACATATATAATCAAACATTCAGATGTTTTCTTAATAGATTTTGATTCCACAAACACATCATTTTAAATGCATATAAATGTATTTTAAGTGATTAAAGTGCAGCTCTTCAGATATTTTCTACAAGGAAAAGTACTTTCCGTAAATACAGGTTATTGTGCTAAGATATCTTAAGTGTACATTTAACATTTATGGTACTCAGTTTTACAAGTTAACGATTTAATGCCATTTACTGGTTTTTTTACATAATTTAACTCATTTCTTCAGAGCTAGTTACTTCATTTTTTACATCCATTTTAATAATTATGCATTGTACATGGTTTGAATAACCACCTTAAAACCTCTCTCCCTGAATCTAATTTAGAAGCTAAATTATTAACACAGAAAACTGTTTTTAAAGTTTCCTATGGAAAAATTTTAAAATATTTTATGTATGCTTTGCTTCGAGTTTTAACAATGTTTGGAGCAGACTAAATTGTTCCATTATTAACCATTAAGTTTATATATATATATGTGTGTATATATATATATATATATATATATATATGCATAACATTAGAATACTTCTATTTTGACAGATAGAAACGAAAGGAAGCAAGGAAATGCACAATTACACCAGAAAGATACTGTGTCATCCAACACTCAAAACACCACAGGGTACGCTAAGAGAGCCATTAAAACAGCATTCTGCTGTGTTCCAATGACATAAGGTAGGCTTCCAAAATTAAGAGTATTTTGCTGCCTACTGGCTTATATCACAGTCTTAATAGTTTGGGGGGGGTTTGTTTTTGCAGAGTTGGGCATTTAAAATGTGTTCTGTGTTTTGATAAGTACTTTTGAGAGTTTATGAAGCATTAGTCTCTTTATGTATGTGATTCTGGTTAAGAAAACAAAAATCCACTTCTGTTTTCTTTACAGTTCTCTCCTCCACTCCGTGCCTCTCTCTCCTACTTGTACATTGGGGTAGTCTCTCTGTTCTCTTCCTCTCAGCCAAACTGCATTTTTTAAAAGAAATTTAAAAAATAGATTAGGAAAGATACAGATTTCCTTGGTTGTGCTATCTGTTTCTCATGCCTGACCTAATAGGTTGTGAGTTCCCCTTGACCTTTCACACGTGCAGTAGCATCTCCAATTTTGTTCAAGACATACAGGGTTAGCTCTGCCTCAGCACACCCTTGACACCCATGACTGGAGTCACTCTTACTTAACTTCAGCTTGGTAAAATACTCAGTTTATGCCCCAGAATGTGTTCACTATATAAATCAGATTTCAATAGGATTCCAAAACAAAAATGTATTTCTAAGCCATAAGGAAAAGTGTAGAATCTCATCTCAAACTACACATAGTCAGGTCACTCTGTGGCACTGACTGTTTTCCAAATGAAATGAAGGTTTTCAGAGTCATATAAACTCAACCTCCATGTCCAAGTATACACTTTCTAAATATTAATTAGGATACTCTGTGTCTTCGATAAACTGTAGTGGGGTCTCCTTCTCCAAATTTCCAACCACCACCATCTGGATCTGAAGCATCCATTGGCCATTTGTTCTGCCAGGTGTCGAATTTCTTTTTGAGAGTGTTATATTGAGATTACTGAAAGAGATGGCAGTATTACTTAGCTCTCTGTTCCTCACTTACCCCCAGAGGGATCAAAGGGCAGTACATATTTTGAGGTCAATTACTCTGTCTCTTTGGTTTAGAAGGATCTTAGTTATGCAATCTTCAAGACACAAAAGGTAAAGGAGTTTCTCTGCACCCAAAATTACTGACACCACATGGTGAGAGATTCCAGCCCTGCCAAATTCTTCTTCTGTGGTGTAACACAACACAGCACAGACATGGGTTCACAAGGCAGAGGATAGCTGGGGTGCTGTTAGTTGCCTTTAGCTGATGTTCTGCTCCTGGAACCTGGGGAAGACTCAGATGTAGCATGTTTAAAACACAGCCACTGGGTTTAGATGGCCTGGATTCAAATTTCACACATTGCTAGCTGTGTGACTTTGGACCCGTTAATTAAGCTCCTTTCTCCTCTATAAAATAGAGCTAATAACAGCATCTACTTCATAGGGCTTCGGTGTGATAACGTGTATAAAGTGCCTAGCCCCTGTGGTGAGCATTCAGTAAGTGTTGGTTATTATTATTTCATTCGTTCATTCAACAAACACTGAGCACCTCTACAAAGCATTTTACAGATGAAGAAACGGAGACACGGAAATCTTGGGCAGTCATCCCAAGCTCCTGTTGAAATAGGACTGGGACACAGCTGGCCTACTGTCTATTTTCATCTCACCAGGGCAAGCTGCTTTTCTTAGTGGGATATTAAAAACCCAACTTAGATTTGGGAAACAGCCAGGAGCTTCTCAAAAAATGAAATATTTCATAGAAAAGCCTATTTCCTGTTTCAGTTTTGTGAAGGGTGTAATGATTTCAAACATGTCTAAAATGTTTTCAAGAGCAGAACAAAATAAGACTGTGATGTAAATGTGACCCACAAAAGAAAATGCCAATAGACCCTGAAGCCACATAAAAATCCATCTTACCTGTGTCTTGCATGATCTAACAAATATGCCTTGTTGTCAAGTGAGGGCCTTTTAGTTCTTTAATTGTACATATTTTCTTTATTTCTTCATATAATGAGATTCTTATAAATTTTAATCAGTATTATATATAAGAAATAATCAATAGTCAATAAGGGCAAATAATGGGTGAAGGGGAGGAGGAGATGATTTGAATTGACAATTTATTTTCTCGAATGAGTGCTACTCCCAGAGATTACCTAACAAAGTAAAGTTTTTATACTAAATAGATTAGCCCACATCCACCCTACCAAACGCTGATTTTAGATTTCCTATGGAACAAATACTACTTAAATCTTTAATTTCCATATTACTACTACTGAGTTGAAAATTTCAGGCCCTATAAACCCAGAATAAGTTAAGAATGGATAAAAGACTATGATGAAATCAAATTAAATATAAATTTCTTCACATATTCTAATAGGAGTCTAAACATACGATACTTTGGTTGTTTCTGCATAACAATGCAAAAATATGTTTATGTTAAAAAGTGATAAAATCAATAACTAGTTAGTGTGGTCATGAAAACACTTCAGTGTTTATTCAGGACCAAAACAACTATGAGAATTCCCACCGAAAGCAGAGAAAATAGTAATGTTAAGGCTGTCCAATTAATTTGACCAAATTTTATAAATGCTCTATAGGTGGATTTTCCAAACATCTTTAACCAGATGCTGAGGTTTGATAGATAGAGTAGACCTACACTTCATGAAATGAATATTTCAAACTGTTGAAACTTGATTTTTCCTAAATCCCTCTAATTGAAAACTGTACCAAAATTAATATGAAAATAAATTTTGAAACAGTCAGGAGTCAAAAATGTATATTTTGAATGACAGCAGTTCTACTGGCTTATAATCATTTCTTTAGCACATATAAAAGCCTCTTTATAGCCCCGGTTCCACGACTGTGCATTTCTTTTTTTTTTTTTTAATTTTATTTTTGGCTGCGTTGGGTCTCCATTGCCACGTGCAGGCTTTCTCTAGCTGCGGGAAGTGGGGGTTACTCTTCGTTGCAGTGTGTGGGCTTCTCATTGTGGTGGCTTCTCTTGTTGTGGAGCACAGGCTATAGATGCATGGGCTTCAGGAGTTGTGGCACGCGGGCTCAGTAGTTATGGCTCGCGGGCTCTAGAACACAGGCTCAGTAGTTGTGGCACACGGGCTTAGTTGCTCTGCAGCATGTGGGATCTTCCTGGACCAGGGCTCGAACCCGTGTCCCCTGCATTGGCAGGCAGATTCTTAACCACTGCACCACCAGGGAAGCCCTGATGTGCATTTCTGATGCAGATAATTTATTATAAGAAAAGCAAGATAGTTCTGGTCTGTGTAAGTGTATTTAAAATTTGCTCTGCTGTGAGATATAACCTTGATTATAAAAGAAAGTAGGAACGAATATTATTACAAATGACAAGACTTTTTATGCAAAACTGGCATTTGACAGTGTCATTTACAATAACAGTGAGTCTTTTAAACCATGTAATTCTTGGAATACCTTATCTGTTGCAGGTGATACTTATCAGTTTTCGATCACATTGTAACAAAGCTCTAAGCTTAATTTCACTTTTATGTTTCCCCTGCCTGTACAATAGCAATTTTGAAGCTGATCAAAGTAAGATTTCTCCTTATAGAATAACAGTTGAGATGAATCCATTCATTCACTTCACACTTTTTCATAGAGTGCCTATTATGTGCCAGCTAGGGACCTATGCTAAGAAAAATTCAAGGTCCCTGCTCTCATATAGCTTAGAGTCTAGTGGAGGAACCAGACTTTTAACAAATAAATGCACAAATAGGTGTATCACTTAAAGGTGATAAGTTTTATGAAAATTAGAGGGGTCCATGCGTTAGACGAGGAAGATTCTAATTTAGTTTGAGAGATCAGGGAAAGCCTCTCTGCAAACCCGACATTTAAGGTAAGAACTAAAGAAAGAATATGAGTCAGCTAGGTAATCTAGTGGAGCAATGCAGTAGACTTTGTGATTGCTTCTCTCCATACCCCTCACCCCGCATACCCCTACACACATAGTACACTAGCCACAGGTTTGGGCTGGTATAGAGCCCTCCCCCATCTCAAGGACTGGGCCCAGATTGGTCCAGTCAAATCTTCTTGCCATGGTGATTGGTTCAGAGTTGGACTAGCTTAAGCCAAGCAGTTCATGCCAGACTTCATTCAGGTTGAAGTAATTGGTTCATCATGGGCATGTGACCCAAGATGGATTAATCGGAATGAAAGTCAGGACTTCTGTTTGAAGGTGAAAGGGAAAGAGCTGTTTTCTCTTCCTGGATGTAAACAAGAACATGTAGCCTGGGAGCTAGTGGCAGCCGTCTCTCTACCATGAGAAAAGCCAGCTTGAAAATAAAGCCAACACACAGGATAGGGAAGAACCAGAATTATCACAGTGAAACAGAGCCCTGATAGTATTATGAACTGAAGACCAAACCAGCTTCTGGTCCATTCGTCTTGGGTTTTTTATTAATGGCGACCAAAAGCACTCTGTTATAGGTAAAGAGGATTCCTGACAGAGAAAATAGCCCATGTGAAAACCCTGAAGCAGAAAAGAAGGTGATACAATGTTAGACACCCAGTTTCCAACATATTTCCATTCATTTTCCCCCTAAGAACACTAGGCTCCTGGTCAACTCAAAGCTACACTCATATTGTTTTCTCTCGTGTTTTTTCCCCCTACAGTCTGCCTAGGAAGTACTTCCTCCTTCTCCACAAATTCTTCTCTAACCATTGTTACCCACAATGATGCTATTTATCCTAACTGATCCTAGCCAACTTCTTTCAAATTTCAATTTCAGCATCTGCTGTATCACTCAACCTCCCCTTCCAACCTGTTCTCCAATGCACTTCTGCACCTTCATGCCTTTGCCCAACATATATTTCCTCAACCTGGACTGATCTGTCTCTTACACTGTCTGTTGAAATCCTATAAATTCTTCAAACATCTATAATTCCACCTCTCTTGGAAAGCCTTCTCTAATCCCCTAGTAAGACATGAGCATGTCTATTTCTCTCACTGATTGTCCTTCCTTAAAGACAGGACCATCTTTTATTCAACTTTGAGTTCCCACTGCATTATTACAACAGAATAGACACTAGAGACACATGTTCATTGAATGAATAGTGGATGACTAGATGGATGGATGAATAGATGGATAGATTCCTCTATATATACATAAGTATATGTATAAAAGTTCTTAGAAAAAGGAACCATAGCTAATGTTTACTCTTCTCAGTACCTAGCAGAATACACTTGCATACTATAGGATCTAAATATAAATATTTTTGAATGAAAAAAACTTACATATGAGGTGCTAGAATTTAAAATAATCAGAAGTATAAGAATTTAAGCAAATCTGTGTTTGATGTTTTTCTCTTTTTTTAAACTGGAAGCTACAGAATGTCATTTAGCCACTTTTCCTTTAATGCCAAGAGTTACGCACATTCTTTACTTATGAGCTACATCATCAGGGCCATTACTAAAGTCACTGATATAAAAGGATAGGGAGCTAATAGAAAACAGAAGTGTTGTTCATGTGGTAAGCACTAAATTTTGGTGAATTGCATTTAAATAGCAAATAGCTTCAGCTGTAAATACTAGACTAAAAGAATAAAGACCAATATTTACTTCCTTCTTTTTCAATGACAAATAGGCTTTTATGGTGAGAATGTCTTTCAATAGATCAAACTGGAAACTTAATTGCTTTATCATTTTCTTTAGAGTAAGTAGTTTCAGATTTTTAAGTTACATAAAGATTTTTGGTGCCACTCATACAATGTTTGGTGGGAATATAATTGGTACAGATTTTTTGAACGATAATTTTTGACATTATCAAAATGTAAAATATGCATAACCTTTGACCCATTGAGTTCACTTTTAGGAATCCATCCCAAATAATAAACTGGAACACAAAGAAACATGTACGAAAAAATGTTTGATGCAATATTATTATTAGTTAGAGATAACTAGCCATCAGTGTGGAAATGGTTATATAAACTAACGTATTTTGATACTATACTATTCTGCTACTAAAAATAATGAACTAGATGTGTAAGTATTGATATGGAAGAATGTCAGTGATAAATTCTTGCAGAAGCTGGGTGATGAGTACTTACTCTTCTCTCTACCTCTCTAAATGTTTGAAAATTTCCATAATACAGAGGATTTTTAAAATACCATCTAGAGTTCCACCTCTGCTTAGGATCTATAAAGCTTCAAGAGAACATCACTCTTATCCTAAGAACAAGAAAAAGCCAGATAATCTACAAAATCATAATATTTTGAATCCATTAGAGACCTGAGTACACAAGGCCACTAAATGAACTAAATTCCAAAGAGTTAAAAAGCCCTCCAAGGAAAAAAGAGAACATATAAAATTTACCTTTGGCACAGCATGGAAGGAAGGATTGGCCACCATTAAGGTAGGTAAGAAGAAAACAGCTAAACTTTTAACAAATTCTTAAAGGCCAAATATGGGCTGGTGTATCAGTTTAGAATAAACGGGAACCCCAGACTTCTTCAAGGAACATTGCACTTATTCCCAAGCTCTTATCCACCAGGTGATCACAAGAAAGACTGGGGGAAGAGCAGGAGGAAAGAGAGAGTCCCCTCTGGGGGCTCAGGTATTGCAGGTAATGATCATCTCCCACTGATCACAGCCCACTTCCCCACAACCTTCTCTCATATAAAGCAAAGGCTTTGAGAAGCTAAGGGGCAGAAAGAGAGTAGCAAAGCCTGCCATGCAGGGACCCAGGCAAAGATGCTTCGTGGAAAAGGGTAGAAATAAAAGCCCCTTGCCCTAGGGGAGAGCTATGAAAACCTATGGGCCTGAGAGCCTGCATGAATACAAAGCAGGGGTTCTCACCGCATAGGGGAAGAACAGGAAACTCATCTGCTCAAGACTCAGTACAAATGTCCTTGAGGTCCACCCATAAATTTCATACTTTTAAAAGAACTAACTTACTTAAATTACTAAAATTATCTCTTCTATTAAGGATCATTTTTCTCTACATGAAGTAATCAGATGATAGTGAAGAACTTTGCAAGTAATCAGAAACAGCTAGTGAGTGATCCTCCAAATCAAGCTTGAGAGGATATATTCTCTTCACTTTCAAAGAGGAGCTATAAAACTGATGGTGATTACATTCTACGGTTGGGAAGACTGCGTCTACTAGTAAGAATTTTTTCCAAACAGTGTTCTCCTGTAAATATGGTGTCTTGGCTTAATGCAGGCAGCTTGATGCAGGAAAAACATGACCTTTGGTATCTCCAAGGGCTTTAGCTGTGGGACCATGCGCAGAATGCTGAGCATCAGTTTCCTCATTTGTAAAACAGGAAGTAGGGGAAAGTAATGCTTACTCATGCAGTTGCCTGTGAAAATCAAATGAGTACAGTATACAGCCATCAAAAAGAATGAAATAATGCCATTTGCAGCAACATGCTGGATCTGTAGATTATCATACTAAGCGAAATAAGTCAGAAAGAGAAAGACAAACCATATGATATCACTTATATGTGGAATCTAAAATGTGACACAAATGAACCTATCTATAAAACAGAAACAGGCTCACAGACATAGAGAACAGACTGTGGTTGCCAAAGAGGGGGGGATGTGGAAGGGAAGGATTGGGAGTTTGGGATTAGCAGATGTAAACTATTATATATAGGATGGATAAACAACAAGATCCTACTGTATAGCATAAAGAACTATATTCAGTATACTGTGATAAACCATAACGGAAAAGAATACGAAAAAAAATATATATATGTATGTGTGTGTGTATATATATATAAAACTGAGTCACTTTGCTGTACAGTAGAAACTAAACACCACACTGTAAATCAACTATACTTCAATAAAAAAATTTTTTTAATGAGTTCAACATAAAACAACCAGCCCTGCACTTGGCATATAAAAGACACACACTACAAATGCTTGGTGCCTTTTCTTCTCATCCCAACACTACCCTATTGCTGCATATTTTGTCTTATGGACTTAGCCATTGTTTGCAGATCTTCTTGCTATATACCACTCTTAGACAAAGACTTTGATCTAGAAAGCCATATTCCTTGTGCCTTTGCACCTGGCTGACCTGTTAACTGCTCTATGTCTTATCTTCTTGCCCTCTGCCTCAAGGCTCCAAGACATTTCTTCAGCCCCCCTTCAGCTCCTATCATAACTGTGTATGTACGTTTGCTGATATTATTTTTAAATCTTATTATAATAATTGTCATTAAGCTGAAGTTACTTCTCTGTCATAGTGAATAAATGACACATGGAAATATTTCTAGGCAACAAACTGCCCTGTACTTAGACATTTTCTACATCCTAATTCTTGATCAATTCACCTTCCTTCTTAAAAACAATACTGTATCCAAGCTAGAAAAGAAGTTAGAGGACATCTAGCTCATCCCCCAAGACAGGCCAGTTAGCCAGTTAATGACAGGGCCAAAATTGAAACCCAAGTCTCCTGCCTCATCCCATCATAATAAAAGCAAATCAGCTAAGTGATTTTAAAAATCAAGTAACTGTGCTCTATATCATAATTAAAGATCTCTAAAATGTGTAAAAATCCCATGGTGAAGGTTTTTATGGGTGAAAGCACTTCAAGACCTCAGAAGAAAATAAGCCATATTAATCCAAAGTTGTAGCAGCATTCATTATTATTATCGTTATTCAAACAATTGAATTGTTTTAGTTAATTTTAATACTGTACTCTGTTGGATTAAAGATGGCCACACATTTTTTGCTAGCCCTCCCCTGGAATCTGGGCTGACTTCGATGGCCTGTGTGACCTATAAAATACAGCAGAAGTGAGGTCCTAGGACTTCTAAAGCTAAGTCATAGGAAGTCTTGCAGCTTCCACCTGGGTCTCTTAGAATCCTCTTTCTGAACACCATGATCTGGCATGTAAGAAGTCCAAATATACAACTTAAAAACAAAATAACTCAATTTAAAAGTGGGCAAAAGACTTGAATAAACATTTCTCCAAAGAAGATATACAAATGGCCAATAAGCATATCAAAAAATGTTCAACATCATTAGTCATTAGGAAAATGTATATCAAAACCACAATGGGGCTTCCCTGGTGGCGCAGTGGTTGAGAGTCCGCCTGCCGATGCAGGGGACGTGGGTTCGTACCCTTGTCTGGGAGGATCCCACATGCCGCAGAGCGGCTGGGCCCGTGTGCCATGGCCGCTGAGCCTGTGCGTCCGGAGCCTGTGCTCCACAACGGGAGAGGCCACATGTAGGTGCTCTCACAAGAGTGAGAGGCCCGCGAACCCCAAAAAAAAAAATAGAATAGGGAAAGGCAGAGGAATAAGAAGGAGGAGGGGAGGAGGCTGTCCTAGCCCTAATGCCTTGAGACCCTAACAGGAGAGGCCACATGTAGGTGCTCTAGTTGACAGACCTGGCTGATCCTGACGGTCCAAGAATCCCTGCAGGAGCCAGACATGTGAGTGAGTCTGTCTTTGATCCTCCAGAGCGGCCTAACCTCCAGCTGATTACCTCTGAGTGACCTCAAGCAATGTCGCTTGGAACGGAGGAATTCCCCAGCTGAGCCCTGCCCTGCTCCTCAGAATCACAGACATGATAAATCAGTTGCCGTTTTAAGCTGCCAGGTTTCTGGGTAATTACACACATGTAATTCTTCAATTACATGAGAATCTTTGTGGGTAGGACTCAGTCCTCAGGAGTTTTTAAAACTCCCCAGTACTTTCCAATATGAAGTCAAGGTTGAGAACCACTGAAATGGAGGAATGAGGCATGGAGAAATCTTTAAAATTTCCATCCAGCTCTAAAAATTTTTTACCTTAGCTACTTTATTAATGCACTGGAAGAAGGTGGTCCTCTTTTCATGCCATGGACCTTGGTCCCAAGAAGCATCTGAAGAGTGTAGCAGCTCCAAAGCATTGGATGGTGGATAAACTGGTCAGTGTGTTTGCTCCTTGTTCATCTACAAGTCTCCACAAGCTGAGGAAATGTCTCCTTCTCATCATTTTCCTAAGGAACAGGTTTAAGTATGCCCTAACAGGAGATGAAGTAAAGATCTGCATGCAGCAGTTCATTAAGATTGATGGCAAGGTCCAAAATGATATAACCTACTCTGCTGAATTTATGAACGTCATCAGCGTTGACTAGACTGAGAGAATTTCCATCTGATCTATGACACCAAGGGTGGCTTAGCTGTTCATCGTATTACACTTAAGAAGGCCAAGTACAAGTTGTGCAAAGTGAGAAAGATCTCTGTGGGCACAAAAGGAATCCCTCATCTGGTTACCCATAACGCTTCCACAATCTGCTACCCTGATTCCCTCATCAAAGTGAACAACACCATTCAGATTGGTTTGGAAAGTGGCAAACCACCAACTTCTTCAAGTTTGACACTGGTACCCTGTGTCTGGTGACCAGAGGTGCTAACCTGGGAAGAACTGGTATGATCACCAACAGAGAGAGACACACTGGTTCTTTTGATGTGGTTCCTGTGAAAGATGCCAATGGCAACAACTTTGCCACCTGGCTCTCCAACATTTTTGTTATTGGCAAAGGCAACAAAATACGGATTTCTCTTCCCCAAGGAAAAGATATCCACCTCATCATTGCTGAAGAGAGAGGCAAGAGACTGGTGGCCCAGTGGGTGGGTGGGTGAAGAGTGGGTGAAATGATCTCTAAGTGACATGATTGGAAAAGTATTTTTACTTAAGTAAAGATAATATGGCATGAATATTGAGTGAATAAATATTGTATAACCTGATACCTCCAAATGTTATCATTCCTTTAATAAATATTTATCACATGCTGTGTTCCAGGCATTCTGCTTGACACCACAGATTCCAAGAGTAGTTCAGTATTCTAGATAGTGGGGGGCAATGAGGGCAATCAAAAAGAAATACAGACAGTATTCAGTCTCAAATCAAGGGAAGAAATGGAGTGGTCAGTTCTCCTTGGATGGGGGGAAAGAGATTCAAAGAGGAAATAACTTGAGCCAAGTCTTCAAGGATGATTTGCTACTTAATGAAGGTAAGGTGCAGGTAGTGGAGGGTAGAGGAAGGACATCTCCAGTTGCCCAGCACCCTGGTGCCTGACATTTACAGTAAAATTATTGATGTAATTAAGTGGGGACCTCTGCTTTGGTTAATTCTATGACATCAGTGAATGACTTTCCTAAAAGGGCTTGGCTTATGAAGGAAGAAATGGTTCACAGGCAGTGTGATAGTACAACAAATAATAACAACTACTAGTTATGAGGCGCTATCATGAGCCAGCACTGTGCTAAGCACACAATGTTCATGAGTTCAGTGACTTCTGATCTCACAAGCAAACTGCCTCAGGGTATTCAGGGACCATAATGTGACAGATCATTTGGATTTGTTCCATGTGGTCCTGGGTTAGAACTAGGATCAATGAGTGGAAGCCATAGAAAGACAGACTTCAACTCAACCAAGGGAATAGCCACCAAAGAGGCTATACCAAGATGGACTGAATGACTTCTGGACAAAGTAAGTTTTCCACTTTTAAACATTTTAATACCTTTCTTTGTAATAGCTTTTACTCCCAAACTACTTAGAATTAAGAACAAGTGGCAAAGACAGAATTTAAAGAATTATTTGAGTTTGTTATTCTGCCCACCCACAGATAAATCTCTATTTCCTACAAGACGAGCAAGCAAAAAAAAATATATATATATGATAAAGAGAGAGAACCTCTTCACTCATGTAAAATTGTAAAATGCAAGCTTAAGCAGCTCGAGCACATTGAGTTCAACTCGGATATGCATAAGTTAGTAAGGTGTACCTCACAAAACTCTGAGACAAAGTGGTACCTGAAGCTTCTGCTTCAAGCTCAGTCCCCTCTTCTTCTTGTAGAGCTAGACTGGTGCCCAGAGTGCCGGTTCCAGCAGGCAGTCCCTTGCCCAGGTGGGTTCTTGTCCCCTGCCGTCCATCTATGGAGTCTACCTACCTACCCATATGCTTTTGACTCTGAACCTCTTGATTTGACAGATGGTTTTAACTTCAAATTACAAATAATCTTCTCTCTGAGTACTATCTCAGTCCCTAACTTATGTTTAACATTTTAGGTAATAGCCTTCTGTTCATCATCTTAGGCAATTTACAGATTTAAACGTATCCTGTGTATGTGTGTGTACATGTACGTAGAGACGTGTGTTCTAATACAAATAACTTCTTACTTCATTATTTTCTCACAGAACATCCTGAAAGAGGAGGGTAGAAAGAGGAAGCCTCCAGTGAACTGAGGTTTCCTCACACTCCTAGCACCATGACACCACACTTGAAGGACTCCATAACCCGACAACTTGTAGAAATGTTGAAGAAGGGCCTCCAAGTGCCAGGTGGGTAGTGGAACTACATTACCTGGAATTGCTCTCCTAAGTCTAAGAATCTGTAACTCTCTGGTAATTAACTTGAGTTGAAATCAGCCTTGAAATGGGACTATTTCCCATCTCTGTCTTTCAGTCACAAGTCATAAATCATCATGGCTGGCTTACTGCGATCAGTGAAGGGGAGGGATTGGGAGAATCAGAACCCAAATGAAGTCATTGATTTATGTTTGGTTGCAGCCAAGATTACAGAAATGAATAAGACATGGTCCTATGCTCAGGAAGTTCATAATCTAGTAGGGGAAACAGAGCCATTCCAGATCATTTTAGAACAATGTGGCAAGTAAAGTGATTTAAAAAAAGATGTATACAAGGTGTCATGGGACCACAGAGGAGGGGCACGCAGTCAACGTGGGCTAAGATGCAGCATTTGGAAATCATCTGGAGGAAGTGATTACTAAAATGGATCTTAAGGGAATTTCCTGGCAGTCCAGTGGTTAGAGCTCAGCGCTTTCATAGCCGTGGTCCCGGGTTCGATCCCTGGTCGAGGAACTAAGATCCTGCAAGCTGTGAGGCACAGCCAAAATATAAAATAAAATAAATAAAATGGATCTTAAAATAAAAATAGGACTTACACTGGCATGTAAAGAGAGACATCAGCACTCTGGTCTTGTGTTGTGTTGTGTTGTGTTGTGTTGTGTTGTGTTGTGTGTGGAGGGGGAAATTCTACTTCGGGACAGAGCTGTCAAGGCTAGCATGGGTGAGAGATGGGGCTGGAGAGGACACTAGGAGCCAGACCACAAAAGGCTTAAATGCCTCATAAGGGCATCTGGGCTTTACCTGGCTGGCAGGAGGGAGCCATTGTTGAGTCTTAAGCAGGAGAATGACCTGGTCAGATACGTCTTTCAGATAACTCTGGCATGGCTTTGTAGAAAATTTATTTCAGGAGACAAGACAGGAGGCAGGGAGTAGTTAGGAGACTACAGTAGTAAGCCAGAGAGGAGATGATAAGGGCTTGAACCTGAGTGTTAGTAGTTAGGGGAAGAAATTAAGTTGAGAAATATTATTACATGGTGAAATTGGAAGGCTCAAAAGATGGTTGGGCATGGTGCAGGGTGTGTCCAAAAGGGGTGGATTAGGGACAGTTTCCAGGTATCTACCTAGTGTCACTTCCCAAGTGAGGTATTTCTTGGCCACCCTATTAAAACTACATCATCCTTACCAACATTCCCTAACCTCCTTCCCGGCTACGTCTTTCTCTATAGCTCTTATAACACATTATACAATTCTATTACCATCTATTTCCCCCCACTAGACTATATGAGGTTCTTCAGGGCAGAGATTTGGCCTCTTTGTTCACTGAGCAGTCACTGGAACCCACCATGGGCTCAATAAACGTCTGCAGACGGAATGAATGTACAATAGTGGTACTGAGAAGCTGAGAAAAAGAATGCAGGAAGAGGAACAGATTTAGAGAAAAAGTTGAGTTCAGTCTGGGAATTTCTAGACTACTCCAGGCAAGGCTCTGTAGGAAAGATAAAGTTCTACAGAGTCTCAGAATGTTAGATCTGACAGGTGCCCCAAGGACAGTTCTACACAGTTCCTTCATTTGGGGAAGAAAGAAACTGAGATCCAGAAAAGTGATGTGCCTTGTCCGTGGCAAGACAAACACTAGCCAGATACTAGCACAGCTGAACTGAATGCCCAGCCTCCAGCTCCCAACTCCAGACCTCTAAGGTTTGTGCCTCACATTGTCTGGTTTCTGCTGATCAGAGAGATACCCAAAAATCGCTTGCCTTTGACCTTCAGCTAGAACTGAACCAAACTGTTAAATGACTGTTTCTTTGGGGCCAACTTGACCAATTACTCCGAGAAAGAAAACTTTGAGCCTGAACCAAAACTTTGAGCCTGAACCAGGCTGAAGATGTAGCAGCTGTGCTAGAACAACAGACAGCTTTGCCTCTATGCCTCATACCAGACAAGGGGCTGCTTGAACCACTTAGTGATCTCATTTTTATTTAATATTTTTAAATGGAAGTATAATTTACACACAGTGAAATGTACAGATAAGAAGTACACAGGTCAATGAATTTTGACAAACATATACACCCCTGTAACCACCACACCAGTAAAGATCTCTCCTGCCTTTCTCGGTCAAAGCCCCTTCCCAGAGGCAACCACTTTTCTGATTTCTATCACTACTTCATATAAAAGAAAAAATGCACTATAGATTCTTCTGTGTCTGGCTCCTTTTACTCATGTCTTTTAGCATCATGTTTGTGTGATTCAGCCATATTACTGCTTCTATCAGTAGTCTTTTCCTACATATTGCTGAATAGTATTCCATTATATAAATATACCACACATTGTTTACCCATTCTCCTATTAATAGATATTTGGGTTATTTCTAATTTCTGGCTATTGTGAATAAAGCTGCTACAAACATTCTTGTTTAAATCTGTTTATGGACATATGTTTTCATTTCTTTTAGGTAAATATCTAGAAATGAGATCGCTGGTTCATAGGGTAGGTACATGTTTAACTTTATACAGAACTGCCAAACTGTTTTCCAAAGTGGTTATATGATTTTACATTCCCACCAGCAACGCATAAGATTTCATTTCCAATTGCTTCATATCTTCACCAATCTGGGTATTGTCAAGCTTTTTCATTTTAGCCACAAGAAGAGTCAAATAAACACAATATATTTTTCAGTTTCTGCCAGCACTTTGGAACATTCTATTATTATGCAGAATTTCATACATTCACTAAAGCATTAGATGTACCCATCACTCAGTTCAATAATTATCAGCTCATGGCCAATCTGTTTTCATCTCCATACACATCTATCCCCTCCTCCCATATTATTTTGAAGCAAATCTCAGACATCATATCACTTCATCCATAAGTATTTCAGTATGTATCTCTAAAACATAAGGACTCTTTTTAAACCTAAGTAAAATGCTATTACATTTATTTTTAAAACAGTAGTACTTTAATATCATTAAATATTCAGTCAATGTGCAAATTTCTAATTGTCTGAACACTGTCAAAAATTATTTTGTTCAGTTTGTCTGTTCAAACCAGGATCCAAATAAGTATGTATATTACAATCAGCTAATATGTCTTTTGAGTATCTTTCAATTCAAAGGTTCACCCTCCTTTTCTTTTATTCTCTGCAATGTTTTTGTTAAATAAATTGGATTGTTTGTCTTCCAAAATTTCCCACAGATTGGACTTTGCTGATGCATTATTTAACATATTCCTCTGTCCACTGTATTTACTGTAAATTATTCTTTGGATCTAGGAGCTTAATCATATTCCAGTTCAAATTTTTTTTAGCAAAACTACCTCATATTTGAATTGTGTTCTTCCATCAGGAGGCACATAATGTCTGTCTCTCTTTCTTATGTCAACACTGTTGAGGCTCAATGCCTAGATCATTCATTCATTTTGGGATGCAAAATGGTGATATTCCAATTCTATTCTGTCTTCATTTATGTGTTGAGATATTTCCATAAAAAGAAACTTTTTCCATCTACTATTGGTTACCCCGTGGTACAATTAATATAAAAAAAAACAGAATAAATTCTTATTTCCCTTTATTTACCAATTTTTTAAACAATGAATTCTCTAGCATTCTTCAATGATAACCAATTAGTCTGGGACTTTTTCTGTATTATTAGGATGAACTCACATATTTAAACATATTTGGTGTGTTTCAGTCCATTGCACTTACCATTTTTGATGATAATTTTTTTCTGCCAATCAAATTACTTAACCCACTGACAAATACCATTGAAAAGTATTACTATGTTTCAAATGGTTTTTATTTTCAATTTCGTACATGGCTGTCTTTCTAATTCAAATAATTACACAGTATACAGCAGTGTTCTCACCAGCAGCTTTAGAGAGCACCCACTCTGTCCTGGCCTCTTGTGTAAGCTTGTCAAGAAGGAAAGTTCCCCTGTCATGGACTTAGCTTGTGCCATCCTACAATACAGCAGGGACACCCAGAAGGCTACTAGAACTTGGGCAGCAGAGCAGAGAGGTATTTACTACAGCCCTGAACCTGACTGTTTGGGTTCAAATCCTGGCCTACCTGTCAAGCTTGGTGAAGTTACTTTATGTTTTTCTGCCTCATTTTCCCTACGTGTAAAACAGAGAGTAGTAGCAGTACCTCAAAGGGATGTACATAAATCATTATGATGATTAATGAGCTAATAGATGCAAAACACCATTTGCCTGGCATATTGAGCACTCAATAAATGAACAAACTTATTACTGCTCTCATCATTCAAGCTAAACCTGGATTTTCTTTAGAATTCCTAGCCCTACCCATGAGTGGAGGTTTCAGACTCAAATGCCTGCAGGACCCCTCAAAGTCCAGTCTCTACTCAGAAGAAAAACACATCACTTAGTAAGAAGCAGTTGAACTATGACATGCACTAACCTTCATAAGACACAAGAGGGAAAAGAAAGCTATGCTCTCAGTATACAATCCTTATTTGTTTTATCATCTTAACTCATTTTTCTTGGAGCCTCTTGTGTGCCAATTGGAAATATCTACTTTGATAAAGACTTTAAACTTCAGAAAGCACTTTCACCCACATTATCTCGATCCACTTAACAGTCCTGGATAGAGGCAGGGTTTATTATCCCCATTGACAAACAAGGGAGCTGGCAGTGACTTGCCCAAGGTCACAGAGTCAATTACAGGCACAGCAAGAACCAACAGCCAGATTTTCTGCCTCTTTTACAGCAGCTTGAGGCCACCGTGGCCTCCTCTTCTCATCCATTGATTTATTAGTCCAATAGCTATTTATTGAGCATCTATTTATTTGTCAGGCACTCTTCTAGAACTAGCATGCTGTTGATATAGCAGCAGATACAGCAGTGAAGAGGAAAAACTACATGGACAAAAACTCCTGCCTTCGTAGAGTTTACTTTCTAGTGGGAAGAAACCAAAAACAAATCAATGCTATGGAAAAGCAGAAAGCAAAGAAGAATAATAGGGAGTGTAATAGAGTAATAAGGAGGGGTTACAGCTTTAACTAACTGGTCAGGGAAGGCCTTACTGAGGAGGTGACATTTGAGTCAAGTGAGGGAGGTAAGGAAGGAACCTTGCAAATATTTGGAGGAAGAGCTACCAGGCAAAGAGAAGTGGCAAAGGCCCTAACTGGGAGGCAGGCCTAGTATGTTTTATGAACAGCATGGAGGTAACCTTAGCTGCAGTAGAGGCAGCAAGAAAGAGACTAGTGTCAGGACCAAATTGTTTAGGGCTCTGTAAGTAATTGTAAGGCCATTAACTCTTTTTTTTTTTTTTTTTGCTGTCCGCGGGCCTCTCACTGTTGCGGCCTCTCCCGCTGCAGAGCACAGGCTCCGGACGCGCAGGCTCAGCGGCCACGGCTCACGGGCCTAGCCGCTCCGCGGCATGTGGGATCTTCCCAGACCGGGGCACGAACCCGTGTCCCCTGCATCGGCAGGCGGACTCTCAACCACTGCGCCACCAGGGAAGCCCAAGGCCATTAACTTTTATCCTGAGTTAGATGGGATGCCATTGGAAGATTATGATATAATCCTTACCAGGAAGTGAAATCAATAATAATATATGATAACCCTAAGATAACCCAGCAATTCCAATCCTAGGTATCATACTCACCAGAAAAGCACAGATATGTGCACCAAGAAACATATACAAGAATGTTCATAGCAGCATTATTCAAAATAGCCAAAGACTGGATATAACTTAAATGTCAAACAACAGAAGGACAGATAAATACACTTTCTTTATGGATGTTACATTTCAATGATGTTTATTAAAGAAATAAGAATAGCATGAACAAATGAAAGGTCTATGATATCTACCCATGCTCAATAATGATTGAGCACCTACTATTACAAGGCACTGTTAGCCACTCTCAGCTTAATTATTGTATTACTTATTATTATTGTACCACATACAGCAGACCCTTGGGGAAGGGGTCTTAGTTCTCTTGATAAAGTGGTAGCAAGTTCATCATTCCGAGAGCAGAGGTCTAATGCTCAGCCCATCCACCCACCTGTGGTCCAATAATCAGGCAATGATGAAGGAAGGCCCTCAAGATAAACACCTCTTCTTAAGAGCTAAGATCTGCAAAACCTACTCAAGCTCTTAACAAATACTTTCAATGAGGCACACCTGAATGGGATGTCTTTATCAGAAAATATAATCAAGAATAGATGATAAAAAAAAGAATAGATGATAAATAACTATAAGGAAATATATGACCTTAATGCAAGTTTTTTAAATTTCTAGTTGAGAGTAGGGTAGCTTACAAAAATGTTTCACATTTCCTCAGCTGACTTACAGTCAAATCTTTTTGCCTATTAATAGACCAGCTATCCATCTGGCATTTAAATCCCATCTTCTAGGACAGGGGTCCCCAACGCCCAGCATGGGTCTGCGGCCTGTTAGGAACCGGGTCGCACAGCAGGAGGTGAGCGGCGGGTGAGCCAGCAAAGCTCCATCTGCTGCTCCCCATCACTCCCCATCGCTCCCCATCGCTCACATTACCGCCTGAACCATCCCCCCCATCGCTGGCATTACAGCTTGATCCAACACCCTGCCCCTTGTCTGTGGAAAAATTGTCTTCCACGAAACCGGTCCCTGGTGCCAAAAAGGTTGGGGACCGCTGTTCTAGGAGACAGGCTGACAAGGTGAGTTTCTTATATTTTCAACTAAGGAATATATAGAACAGGTCATTAAAACCATACCCTCAAAGTCAGACTGTATTAAAGCCAAATTACCTTAAATATGGCATGTTTTAGTGTTATCTTCTACATCTTTCTTTAATGTATTATATGTGAATGTTTGTAGCGGCCCATAAGATGTGTATTACAATGGCAGGAGTATTTGATCCCTAAACCAAGAATAAAGTCACAATAGAACCAAAACTCAGATGGGTAGGGGAAAAAAACAGAAATGACTCTGGAAAATACTCAGAGAAGTAAGAAACCCAGAGCTTAAAGCAAACCATAAAACACAGCTTTCTAATTCTGAGATGATAGTGGTGAACATCTGTTTACCAGTTAAATACAATGCCATTTACGTGAGGGAGTACATTTAATGGACAAAGCATTAAGATCATTGAAGGATGACATGTTTTGTTTGCAGTAATGTGTGACTGCACAGCCTTTCCAACCAGCACTCATGTCCAACATAACTGAGGAGCCCGGTGAGCCCCTCCCATTACATCAAATTCTCTCTGTTCAAAGCCTGTGTCTGGCAAAGAAAACAAAGCTGCCCTGGATGTCCATGTTGTGAGTACCAGAACCACAGAGCAAATGGAAGATTCTTCTTGGAGATATTTTATGTGGAGGAGCCACAGAATCTAAAACCATGAAAACTAATAGTTTGATGACTTTGAGTTTTTATAGTTATTTCAATCATCATTTTAAAAAGATAGAGCCAGAGAGAACTTTTCTAAACACCTTGACATAAATCGTCAGTGTTTAAACAACAATTACATTATGAAATGGAAATTAGCTGTCATGATCAAGCCATATGGCTAATATAATTGATTGGTTCATATTTTTAAGAGGATGGAAAGCACAACCCAAAGAATAACTAAATAGCTTTTACAAAATTAACTAGAGATGATAAGTTCTATTTTGCTGGGGTTTTTTATGTGAAGAACAGAGAAAAAAATCTTTGTTATCTCTGATTTTGAATAGAACCCATGAATTTAAAAGTTCAACGATTTGATTAATTAAAAAACCCTTCACACAAAGTGGAAATTTTCACATATATAAATAAAAAAATAGATATATATTTATGTGGGGGAAAGAGACATTAAAATGAGAAGCAATACAAATATTCACTTCTATAGTTGACAGCATGAGAAAAAAATAGTTCTGGGTTTTCTCCCTGTTTTAAAAGTATACTTCAGCATATCTGGAGTAACTCTGCAGTTATATAATGTTTGTGTTTTATCTGCAGCCCTCCTCTAATACATGACAATTTCCTACATTGATACTGGAGAAACTAAGATGTGTTTACAGAAAAATATCCCTCGGCTTGATGGGGACCTGTCTTGAATTTTAAAGTGGCAAACTGGGCACAGTTGTCCCTTCTCACATGAGTGTCCTGAACCCCTTCCCTGAAACTGGGTTGAACCTTTTCTTCTGTTGAGCTCAACCTGAATGAAAATAAGCTCTAATCAGCCTGTAGTGGAAATGTATGTCTTGTGGGGTCTCTCCTCTTTGCTTAGGTTTTGTTGTGGGGGGGTGGTTATTGTTGGTGTTATTGTTTTTAGTGAATTATTGGCTCTATCCTCCTGGGTTGCCAGTGTAAAATTCTTCAAATAGATTATTTCCTTTAACATTCACAAAGATCCTTTAAAGAAGCATTATTACTATCATCCCCATTTTACAGATGAGGAGATTAAGAATCAAAGAGTGTAGAATCCATTACATTGTAGAGTGGCAGAGGTCAGAAGACAGATTACTTCTAAGCCCGCATTATTTTCACTGGGCTACCTAGAAAGAGAAATTTGTCCATTGCTATTCTTTGCCCTTGGAAATGGGTCTCTGGAAGGTGGGAGTGGCAAATGTTGCCTTAACTTTTAAGACAGGCAGGGGTGGGGGTGGGAAGGAGGGGTTTCACAACAAACAGGGAGCTGAAAGGCACAAACCTGGGACTTTTTTGTGTGTGTGTCTGTGTTGGGTCTTCACTGCTGCGCACGGGCTTTTCTCTGGTTGCTGCAAGCGGGGGCTACTCTTCATTGCAGTGCGTGGGCTTATTGCGGTGGCTTGTCTTGTTGCAGAGCATGGGCTCTAGAGCGCACACTCAGTAGTTGTGGCGCATGGGCTTAGCTGTTCCGCCACCTGTGGGATCTTCCCGGACCAGGGCTCGAACCTGTGTACCCTGCATTGGCAGGCGGATTCTTAACCCCTGTGCCACCAGGGAAGACTGCAAACCTGGCCCTTTGAGTTATGGAAGTGGAAAGGAATTTTTCTCAAATCGCTTCAGCCAATGCAGGCCTGGCATTTTTAAGCCCACTGGCCTACTTTTGAGCACCCACTCCTCTGCAGCATTTCATATCCACAGATCCTGAGTCCACTGGGTCTCATCCTGCCTGTGTGTTAGTGTAGGAGAGAGAGGATCTTGGGTTTGCGCTGAGGTGTGCTTTATGGAATGCCTTCTAAAAGCAAGCCCCACACTACTTTTTGTGTGACATGAAATAACTCGTGAAATCCTTAGGACACCCCCCCCCCCCGAGGTAGGACGGTTATTTATCCCCATTATACAAAGGACACAAAGAAAGGTCTAGTAACTTACCCAAGGTCTCAGAGCAAATAAATGATGCAGGTGGAGGCGGGAGCTGCAGACTTGCCCAAGGGGTTCCCCGGGGCCCCTCTCAAGCCCACGCTGTTTCACTAGAGCTCTCCGTAGTGCTGGCCTGGATTTGGTACAAGGATCTTAGCGCCGCCACTAATGGTGGGGCAGAAGGCGGAGGGAGGAAGACGGAGGGGGAGGGGGCGCACCCCAGGGGCAGGCGCTCTTTCGGGGACTTGAGCTTCAATAGTCCAAGTCTTCGTTTACTAATGAACTTTAGAAAAGCAGCTAGACGGAGACCCTGGGCGTCGCCAGAGTCCCAACTTCTACTGACACTTTGCCATGCGGTGGAAGGCGCGGGTGGACGCATCTGCCCGCCCACAAAAACGGAGGCCCTTGGGGCTGTGTGACGTTCAGGTCCGCCCATTAGAAAGCGGTGGCGCGTTACAGAAAAACCCCTCCAGTGTCCGGCTCTTTGGAAACGTGAGGCCCCGCTCTCCTTAGAGCAACGTCTGAGGGGCCAACACTTCGCAGAAAATCTCCGGATGTTTCCGGGCATCCCCGGGAAAGCTTTTCTAACCGCCAGTCCCCGTTCACGGGTACCAGGCCTGCGGGGCCAGAGGTTGGCGCGTTTACCACCGGGAAAACGTTGCGGGCGCTCCCCGCCCAGCTCGTCGCGGGGCCAGCCCTGCCCCGGGGCTCCTTTTCGGCCCTGCCTGGGCCGCTGCCGAGACCACATCCTCACTCGGCGCCACTGGCCGATACTGCTCCTCCGACCCTCGCTGCGCAACTGAGTCAGTTGCGAAAGGCGCAAAGTCCAGGGCCGCTCCCAACAAGCCCTCGGCTGCCTCTGAGTACACGGCTGCGGACCCAACCTTGACGTTCCCTGGTTGCTACAGGATAGGAGCGCGTCTGTGACCTTCTTTAGCTTCTGTTCCTTCAAAGAAAAAGAGAGACAGAACCGAAGGTGGCTGTGGGACCAGGAGTGACCACTAGGCCAAAACCCCACGTTTCTTTTCCTTTCCTTTGTCTTAAAAAAAAAAAAAAAATCCTCTGGCCCTACTAGGCCGCTAACGCCTAAGGACAGAGTTGTGCGAGGGATGGGAAGCCCTCGGTGATTTTCGCCGGCGCCAGGAGTCCGGAAGCTAGTAGAAGCCAGCAGGGACGGACCTTCTTCGCGTCGGGAGCACCAGGGTCGGGCCCCGCGGTCTTGTCCCACTTCCGGGCCTGCGAGGCTGCGGCGAGGCAGGCTCGGCCGGCCGGGAAGGGTTGAGACAATCAGGCAGGGGTCTGCGCGCGCCGGGCGCCTGGCCTCGCCGCTGCCCTCGCGATAATGTGAGACCCTTGCGGCGCGAGCCGGCTCCTGCATCCTGACCCGCGCGCACCAGTTGGAGAATGGCCTCTCAGCAGGGCACCTCGCCACTTTTAGGGCCACGTTTCTGAGGGTCTGGGCCTCTATCTTTTCCCCACTCGCCAGCCGCCTTTGTCCCTCAGCTCTCAGAAACCGCGCGGGCCCCCGCGAGCTGGGGAAAGTTCAGGTTTGCGCAGCAAGTGGAGGGCAGAGGTCAAGAGTTCTGCCGGTCACCCGCCAAAGAGGCGGCAGGGACTCCAGGAACACAAATGAGGCCTGCCACTTCTCAATTTTCAAAGTGTGAAAGTTTCTAATGCACAGAGTTCATCTGGGTTCACTCTCCATGATAAACGCCAGCGACCTACTAAGGGGACGCTTGTAGGTAGGACTTCGTTAAGGCCAACCAGGAGCAAGTCTGACTGCAGGCTTTCAGGAGTCTCCTAAGGAGGTCCCTAAATCCTCCGGGGTAAACTAAGGTTTCACAGAAGATTCCAGAAGCTTAAACCTGCACTTGCCTGGCACAGCTGGTGGCCCCAGCCTCCTGGGTAAGCAGCTCTGCCTCACCTGGAACTCTCCCCACGTCCCACCGGTCCCCTTGGATTACTCGCATTGGGCTCCCCAAGGGCAGACAGTCGGGGTCCGCTTCTGCCGGCTCTCAGGATGCTTCCGAGGCGGGGCGAACAGCGCTAGTCCCAGCTTGGGCCCGCCTACCCCCACCCCGCACCTCGGGCCGGGGTGCTTTAAGAATATCTTCCCTTCGCTTGATGGGACGACCGCCCATCCAGCTGTCGTGTCGCTAGCGCCGGCAGCCCCAAGCCCCTGTAGCCCGCTGGGTCTTGCGCACCCGCCCTGTGCGGTCACCAAGCGCAGCCCCAGTCCTGCCTGTACATTTCAAAATCAGCAATGGAGGCTCCGACGGGAAACAGACGTAAGAGTCTCACACACTTGAGAGTGCCCAATCCGGATCTCCAGCCCAGCCGGCCTTCCCTCCTGCCTGCAGGCGCCAGGGATGAGAGGAAAAATAACGACAATGGCTATCACTTACTGAACACTGACTTCGTGCCCAGAAAACTTTAAAAGGCTTTATTTTCTCGAACAAGCCTTCCAACAATCCAAATGAAACAAGTCTAATATTATATCCATTTTACAGAAGAGAAAACTGAGATGCAGAGAGGTTAATAGATCAATTACCTGAGCTCCAGCCGGGAAGAGTCCGACATCACGCTGCTTTAATTTTAGAGAGGATGTGGAGATTGTTGGTAAAGGAGGCAGAATGTGGCCTGCAGGACTCCACTGGGCTCCCTGATCCTTTGGTTCTCCCATGTCACCAGCAACAAACGAAAGGAAGCATTTCCAGGGACTCTGCTGGGGAGAAGGCCGGGCAAGGGAGGCAGGACTCTGCTGAGGACCTCAGCCTAGTGACAGACTCATCTCATCCCATGTGGATTCTAATCTTTGCTCTGTATGTTTTAGTCGTATAACCTTGGGCAAGTTGCTTAACCACTTTCAGCTTCTGTTTACTCAGCTATAAAATAGGAATAATAGTTCATAATGCATCCTTGTGAGGATTAAATGAAGTAAAAGACTTACTTTTTCCTCTTGTTTTCCCTTCGGTTTCCTCATGCCTAGCGTGGTGCCCAGGCAGGACACAGTGATGCTCATGATAAGGTTTTTTTCTTCTGTTTTGTTTTTCCGGAAGCAGTGCAGGCTGCACCTAGTGTCTCCCACCCATCCTACTGGTTGCCTGACTCGGCCCAGGCACCAGTAGAAGTAGGTGATCCTTTTTCCTTGACCTTAGGCCTGGACCTGGTAAGGCTCTGGGGCAGAGCATTCCACAGATTGGCTTCAGCCTTGGAAGTTCAAAGAGCAGTGAGCAAGGAAGTGTGGCCAAAGAAGGGATTAAGTCCGGGTCCACAGACTCCCCACTCCTTCCTATTAACGGAAACGACTAACACACAGAACTTACTCCAATGACAGGCCCTACCTAGTCTAGTGTGAGCTTTACACATATTAACTCAATCTTCCCAACAATCCATTACAATAGGACTATCCCTATTCTATGGATGAGAAAATTAAGGCACAAAAAGGACCAGTAACTTGCCTGTGGTCATACCACCAATGAGTGACAGAGGGGGGAATTCAAACCACTAGGCTCTACAACCTCTCACTTTTGGGGAGTATCAGCAGTGGGAGGAGAAGAAGACCCTTGCCAGGGGAGCAGGCCAGTTAGAACCTGAGTCTGCAAGATTCCCCCACAGTGCCCTTAGGTTGGGAGGCTTGCAGGTGACAAGGCCCAGAATAGCTGTCCACCCCCAAACCTTATCCTCCCTTCCCTCCCCCACCCCTGCCCCCAGGAGCCACTCCCCACAAGACCTGGAGCCCGCTGCCTGAGAGACCTATCTTCAGATTGCAGCTCTGTCCAGCCTTATCCCCAGCCCTGGACCTACCTTGGGCCTTAGGGTACCTGAGTCTGATGCTGTCCCCACCTGACCTCAGAGCTACTTCATCATCAATCTGTTACTGTCCTAGGGGACTCTCTGCGTCCAGGTCTTTCAACTCCATGTGCCTAAGTCTCTTTTCTCTGCTTGGAATGCTGGTCAAATTTCTAGGAAAGCTCTGTCCTCTACCCCCTCATCCCATTTTCTCTCATCTGGAGACCACCTGGGACAACAAGACCTGTGCAGTCTCCAGACCATTTCTTTTACATTTCAGGACAGGGAGGGAGTGGGTAGAAGGTTGTTTCTTGATGGATTGAAGGCTGCAGAGAATTTGGGGCTCTGGATGGTGGATGTGGGGAGAACCAGGCCCAGAGGAAAGCCCAGCACCCCTCAACCCCCAGTCCCTTCGAAACCCCCCTCACAGCACCCCAGTTGGGGACCACACCCAACTGAACCCTGAGTGTAAGTTACTGCCTCTGGGGAGCCCCTCCATCCCTTGCCCTCCGATTAAGGGTGACAGTTAAGGCAGATGTTTCCTGACCCAGACTTTACTCGCCACCAACCCCCCCCAATCCCTCCCATTAGCAGCCCTGGGCGCTTCAGGAGCATTTGGCCCCTTCTCCATCCCCATCATTTATTCATTTGTTCAGTCAACGTTTACTGAGCTTCTGTTCTGTGCAGATCCCAAGCTAAGAACCCAACACTTGCCCTGCCTGGACATCCAAGTCCAAGGGAGGAGAACACAGGAGTCTCTGAGGTGAGGAGAGGAAGAAATCAAAGAAGGTGAGGTGGCAGAGGAGGTAACCCCAGGGTGAATAGGAGTTGGGGGGCCCGAGAAGCTGATTGGGGTGTTCCTAAATGACCCTCTAGACCTAACTTCCACATGGCCTCTCTCTGGACAGCCTGGTGGTCAGGGAGGAGGTGGGTGGGGCTGGGAGCCCCCTGAGCACTTTCCTGAACTGGTCACTTCACTTTCCCCTGGGAGCCTCCTGCAATTGGGCCAGCAGAGCTCTGTCCGCAATGCAATCAGAGGTAGCCTGTCCTGGAGCTGGACAGACGTTGCCTGCCCCTCACAATTCCTGGGCTCAGGCATCTGAGTGGTGGTGATCAACTTTTACAAGGCACCAGCCCCCGCCCCAGGTGACTGGGACAGTCAGCAGGGGGGTGACAAGCCTTGGCGGAATGAATGGGAGAGGGGGGGTCATACAGCTGAAGGCTAAGTGCAAGCAGTCGCTGCGGAGACTGCAGCCTTGAAGTTTTTTTCCCCTCATTCCGGTCTCATTCGCGTCTCCTAGCTTGGTTCCTCGTTCGAACCCATTTGGAAACCGCAGGAACAACGTTTCCCTAGGTTAGCGCCGGCGGCGGCGAACCACTCGTGGCTCCTCCTCTAGAGGCTCCGTCTCCCTCTCGAGGAGAGTAGGGAGGAGCGAGACCCAGCTGGGCGTCACCCCCCCCCCAACCCCTGCAGCAGGTTTGGAGACCCCGCCCCTGTGGAGCTGTCTTCCCCAGCGCTGGGCTTTACTCCCCGCCCCCGGCTGCCCTTGCAGAAACCCCGGGCCACCCTTAGCTGCCTTCTCGCCTGGTCCTCCTGCTCCGTGTGCGAAACGGAGCGGAGAATGTCCGAGTGGGCATCTTCCGGCCGCGGAGTCCCCCGGGCCGAGCGCCCTGCCAGGGCTGAACCTGAGAAAGCAGAAGTTCGTGGATTCAAAGTGGCGATCCCGGCAGCCCTCCACCAAGCGGACCCGCCCACAGAAGGAAAAGGCCTGCCTGGGATAGACCCCCTAATGGGGTCGTGAGTGGTGAGGGATAGGCCTCCTCACCCGAGACCGCCTCCGCGGGCCCTGCTACCGTCCCCGGAGCCGCAGGTTTCTGCCGGCTCAAGAAGGCTAGAGTCCTTCCTTCTTGTTTGGTCAACGCCAAAGCAGATCTGCCCCATGACGTCCCCCTCCCCCATTACGGAGGGCAGCTCTCTTGTATGGGGCTGCCCGCGTACCCTCACACACCCCTCTTTGAGGCCTAGCCTCTGTGACAGCTTAGTCCAGTCGCTGAGATCAGAAACAGGATCCGAGCAGCGCGGGTCTGAACTCTGGTCTGCCACTTAGAAAAAGTGTTCATCACGCAGCCCAGTAAAATGGAGATAATAAGAGAAACTATCTCGTAAGAGTGGGGTGAGAATTAAGTGAGTTACTATGTGAAAAGTGCTTTTGACAGTACCTGGCAAATGGAAAGCGCCTAAATGTTAACCGCCCAAGATTAAAAAAAAAAAAAAGTGGTGGTGAGGGGATGGAATGTAACGAGGCCCCAGTGGAACACCCGTTTTAATCCCTCGTGCTTCTCCCGCAAAGGCTTCTGCCCAGGGGCTCTGATTTTGTTGTCTGAGAGAACTTGAGTCAGGCCTCGAGATCAGGGTCGGCAAACCAGCGCTGCTTGCGTAGGGAGAGGGGAGAGAGATTGGGTTTAGAAATCTGAGGCCAAGCCCTGCCCTACCGCAGCTTCTACTCAAGAGTAGAACTCCAGCCCCCACTCCACCCCCAAAGCTGCCAAACCTAGCAGGAGATCTCCCGAGGTTCCCCAACAGTTTTGGCATGGGGTGGACACAGTGGGGTCACCGTCTCGACTCAGTTCGCGCCAAAGGGCTCATTAAATCCCCCTGCAGGCAATCCTCGTCCCAGGAATAAGTAAATCACCTCCTAGTCTGGCTTGGAGGAACCGAGGGTCGCTGGGGGCGGCCAGGTTTACCCTCCTAGCCCCCGTCCAAGTCTTTCTGAGAAGGCGAACGCTGGGCCACGCAGGGGCACCGCGGTCCTCTGCGAACACAGCCTGCGCCCAAGGCGCTTTGAGGCGGCGACTAATTTGGGGCCGGGAAAGCCAAACCCCGGGGTCAGCGTCTTCGGTGACAGGTCTCTCCCCGGCCACTGGGCTAGCAGGCGATTCCTAGCAAATTCTCCCAAGGAGATGGGTCCGTGTTTATCAA